>NC_136499.1:75272408-75322408 GCF_053919585.1 Euprymna scolopes | reverse complement strand
AGTCAGATACGACCATGGTCCCTCGGTTGTAGGGTCCTTTTAATGTTGTGTTTCCTTCTGTTGAAGAGGGATTCATAAATTTCGATAGAATGGGAGTCACTCTTGCTACTCTGTATGATTGTGACTCTGCAAATGAACATATTATTCCCATATAATTCTTTAACAATAATTAATTTTTTTTTTTTTTACTCATGTTCACCCCTTACAAAGCATATCGACACTTCAACGTAAGGGGCTACTATTCGGGTCCATGTCTAGGAAAGATTTACAAGATATTTGTTCATGTTACATTTAAACTTCTGCATATCAGTACAGCCAGGGAAGCAGGCACCAGGAAGGGAATTCCAAAGTCTAGCTGTTCGAGAGAAGAAACTATTAGAATAGAAATTTTTCTGGCATTTAGGAACAACAACAGTGAAGGGGTAAGTATGTCAGAATTTTTGAGGAATTTTTGACACCCCTATAAATAATAAGAATAAAATATTTTTAAAAAATCGTAATTTCTCTTTTTAAAGTGGGTTGTCTATTTTCTTTATGGAATATACTTCCAAATAAACTATTAAAGTCGTTTAAAAAATAATAGGAATATATTTTCTTTAAAAACAGTGTTTACAAAGTGCCTGCGAGCCTTCATGCAGCCATTTTGTTTACGTAATGAAATCAATTGAATTTTACGAGTTAATCTTTTTTCAATGTTTTCACTTTAAAAATCTATCAAAATTTTTCTATTGGGTCAAGTTTTACGATATTTTCAGGTTCAATGTGAAATTTTATGTTCTTTCCAATAAACCGAGTATAATATTCTAGACAAGGTTTTTTTAAAAAATTAACCCCCACCCATTTTGAAATGTCTATTAAAATGAAAAAAAATAATTTCCTTGCCTCAAATTTATATATCACAAAATTGAAGATAAAAGATCAATAAATAAAATAAGCTAATTTAAAACAAAAAATACAGTTATTTGCAAATTTTTCTGTAAAGTTCAAAATTTAAAACCTTTTTTTAAAAACATGTTGAATTTTTTTAAGTGAAACCTTATAATGTTCTTATACTGCACAGAAAATTTCGTTTAATTACGACACTTATTTCTATTTCATTCAATGTGTTTTTTAGATATTAAAAAAAATCACAAAAGAAATAATAAAATATATTATATCAAAAACTCATGTATTTCTTTGAGAAAAGAAAAAAAAATTCTTCGACTGTTTTGTTTTAAGGCAAAAAATTATAAGTAAAATGTGAGTATTTTTTACCTATGGAGACATATATTTCTTCACGCACAAGGCTAGATGGCTAATTCGAACGTGTGGTTTTTATTTCCTTCTGTCCATCCATATTTCAAAACAAGAATAAACAACCCTTCCGGCGTTTCGCTAAAACGTAACAATACTTATGTAATGGCGGTATTTTCAAATAGTTGTTTAAAAAATTCTTTTATTTAAAAATACATGGAATTTAAAATATAAATATGGATAAATTCTTAACAATGAATAATGGAAGTACTCATTGAATAGTATTTTTTATAGGTAAGTGATTTTTTTGAATTTATATATACATATGATTATCGAAGCAAGTAAAAATTCGTTGATTTTCTTTAAATCTTTTTTAAAGAAAACCGATTTAAAAAAAACAAGTATTGCATAATTTGCTATTAAACCTGTTATTTTTTTTAAATTTTAGTCTTTGCTCCTTTAATTGAAAAAGAATTAGGGTTTGAATTACATTTTTCAAGTAGCTAAAGCTTGGAAAGATAGGAGGTCGAATTATTTTACTTTTTTTTCACACATTTTTTTTGTTGGTTTCTGACACTACTAGTGAAGGGGTGAGATCTTATTGCTAAGCGGGTTTTAAATTATCAATTTGAATAAAGCATTTTATTTCCAAAACGTTTTTCCTTTTAATTCGTACATAAGATGCTTTTTATGAAATGATTCGCCATTTAAATAACTGATAAATTTATACATGGCTTGCATGTAAAATAGCCATTAAAGTTTTGAGTGTAAAACCGAGAAAGCAGACATGGTGATAATCAATAGTGCAATACAATTCAATGAAATACAATTGCAAATATATCAGCCAGAAATATAAATCAATGTACTGACAAAATGACGGATTACCAATAATCGAGTTTGTTATAGCAGAAAATTAATAATTCTTTTTTAAAATTCTGGCAATGCTATATAAAATCAGGGAAGTAATATCAAATGGTAATAAAGCCATAAATAGTTCTGGTAAATCTCAGAAGAACTAAAAACCGGATGCTACAACTAAATCGAATTGACTGTGGCATATATATATATATATATATATATATATATATATATATATATATATATATATATATATATATATATGTGTGTGTGTGTGTGTGTGTGTGTGTGTGTGTGTGCGTGTGCCACAGTAAAAATATATGTATATATATGTATGTATATGCATTCACAGTCAATATATATATGTGCATGCCACAGTCAATTCGATTCTAATTTTACAAATAAGTAAATCAATAAGGAACCCTAAAAACTAAAAACAAAGGAAAGAATGAAAAATAAGGAAGACTATAAAATAAATACATAATAAATAAATAAAAACAGAAAAAATAAAAATATTTTTAAATAGGAAGAGGCCTACAGTCAATAAAGGATAATAATAAAAACAACCTAGCATATAGGTAATAGCGACTATAGGAATATAAAAGTACTTTAGATCAAAGCAAAAAAAAAAAGCCGGCAGACTAATAGAATTCTGACACCTTGTAACTGTCAACAACTTAACCCCGTGAAATGCCACTCCCTTTCCACTCACCCCCAATCTGAAAACTAGAAAACTAAAAACAAATGAATTAATAAAAAAGTAAAAAGGAGAGATAAAAAAATACGAGAGATAAATAAATAAATAAAATAAAATAAAAAATAAAAATAAAACTTGTCAAAAGGAAATTAAAGTCACTACAAATACAAGATATACAACCATAAAAACACATAATGATATGGGAAATTTTAAATCAAGGGCAATAAATAATCGCCAAGCTAAAAGAATCACCTAACACCTCCCTACTAATGGCGGCTTAAACACTGGAAACAGCATCTCTCCTTTCCCCCACCACATCTTTGAAAAAAACTTACTGCTCACATTCACAAAGCATAACCCCAATACCCCTCCCCGAATGTAGATGCATCCAAATATTTTATAAAAACCAAATTTATAAAAATCAAGGTGGTCTTGACACCCGTTTCAATATCAGTTGTTTTTTGTCTGATAAAGTGGTGTTCCTGAATTGGGAATCCACTGAAATATGTATACACTTATGTAACCAATAATGTGTGTATAATGAATAGAGTATATACCAGCTCTGTCCTGCACTGAGCAGTCTTTAATAATCACACGAGTTTCATTGGAATACATCTAGGAAACCAATCGATACAACCGGTATATATATATATATATATATATATATATATATATATATATATATATATATATAAAATGTGTGTATACAACCGGTATATATATATATATATATATATATATATATATATATATATGTGTGTGTGTGTGTGTGTGTATTTTCATGCATAATGGACTCTGCTAACCATTATATAAACCACGAGGTTAATACTCTCATGAGGGGAAATATCGCCATCTAACAAGACTACAGATTGTTTCCACAACGACTGGCAGTAAGAATTCGAGAACGCCCGTTGAAAAGTCAAATTTAAAATACCTTAGTGTTCTACAAATTTATTCGAACTAACAACGCTGTATTTCAGAGGACCTACTTCAACAACATCGGCATATAGTGTTTCAAAAACGCTATCAACAAATCACTCAGAGATTAAACATGTTTTAGGGACCGGTAAGCAACTCTGAAAGTTGCACTGAACTCGAGAAGATTCTGAAGGATTAGTTCTGGGAACCACCAACTCTCATTTTGTCGCACCAAAGAAAATTGTTCAAACGGATAAAAAGCTATAAAGGAAAAATCCTTAAGTTGTTTTTTCTTTTTCGGTTTTTTCTTTGGGTTTTTGCCTCAAAGAAAATGACAAGAAAAAAGAAAATGATTTTAACTTTTATTTTTTGCAAGAAAAAAAAAGATGAACTTTTATTGAGAGTGATGTAATTATTTTATTTACCTCCAGACCTACATTGTGTTGAGCGTTAAGACAATAGACTATATGGAAAACAGTAAATTATTTCTATCACATATCCAAAGCTATGTACAATTTTTTCTTGCCTCTTCTTAAAAAAAAAGAATAAGAAATAATGGAGGACCTAGAGTTAGCTTTCACATAAATGTGGAAACTTTAGATGGAGTTGCAGCAAAAAATGGAGAAGGCCTATGCAACAACAGCAAACTAACGAAAAAGGGCATGCTGAATGGGTCAAATATCAGATGGAATAGAAACAGAATAAGGAAACGAAGAAATAGACTGAATTGGTTTAATACCAGAGAAACAACAACAGAAAACAGAAGGAAGATGTCAAAAACTGTCACTGGAAAAACAACAACAAAAATGAACAGATGATACTGGAACAGCAAGAGAAAACAAACATTACTACAAACATTAACAAACAAAAATCAAGTCACAGAAAGGAACACAACCTTCTCACAAAATGCAGTCTTGAACGCTATAGACAATTTCATTTATCCCCCAGATGAGATAATACTTTTGCCCTATACTTTAGAAAGTATAAGGACCTGTATAAAGTTGATTGTGTTGATTGGGCGGACTCTAAAAAAGGTTTGTTTATTGCTTCGAAACATTAAGATCCACAGAACACAACAAATTGTATTCCTCAAACATTATGACATAAAGCTAGACATAATAGATCGTTAGCGATACTAGCTCATATGGAATAGTGGCCTGTATCTTACATAAAATGCCAGATTGAAATAGAAAACCGATGGCACATGCGTGAAGATCTCTGCTCCCCACAGAAATGCACTATACACAGATCAAGAAACACATGCTCTTATATTCGCAGTTACACTGATACTTACAAAGACGATTTTTTATATTGTAGCCTGATGAAAATCCTCGATTGACCATCTTTCGTTCAAAGAAAGGGTTACCCGTTTATACACTTAAGTGCGCAGGTGCGCCACTATTTTGTTGAATTACAATTTCAAGTTGAAGTACTTGTCTTCCAAGTATATCGCACATGCAGACGAACGTTGAAGATTGATCCTGAAACAGAGTGAACCTCTCAATGGTTCAACAATTTTTTTCCATATGTACTGATAGTGAAATTAAAACTATGATGTGAAATAGTATTAGAAACGATTAAACGAAATTAAATACACAGCAAAAAAATAAGAATTTAGTGCTACAAAACTAAAAAAAAATCACAAATATAGACCACAAATACAAAATAATTTTTGTATATGTAATGATGTCCTACTGTACAACGAGAGGGCCGTCATACCAAAAGCATTTCAAAAAAATAAGAATGGATGTTCATATGGGATGAACGAAGACATGAAGCGCCTCAAGCTTAGTTACATATATTGACCAAAGATAGATGATGACAAAAAAAAACATGATCAACTCATACAAGGGTTGTGCTGTGATGGCAAAGGCACTCCAAATCATGTTTAAACCCTGGTTAAAAACAGACCAACGCTGATCTAGAATTCATATAAATTTCTCAGCGCCACTGGAGGATTGCTATTAATTCTGGTGAACAGCTAATACATTAGATCAGATGTAAGAGATTCATTTCAAGGGTAGTTATTAATTTCCTCCATTAACTATTTGCCAGGTTTGGAGTTGTAGATTGCTTAGTGAGTTACAAAGGGACGCAAATTCACGGACTTCAAAGAGGTTTGTGAAATTAATCATGTCACGACTCTCCAGTATCATCCATGATCTAATTGGATTGCTGAACGCTCCGTCAACCTTTCAAAACGAGCCCTTAGAAAAGCATGCAGCACACCTACAGAAACGTCATTGCAACATTTTCTACAGGTTTATAGAATCACACTTAATCCTAACACGCCATCAGTATTATCCCCACTATATGTTCCAGTGGAAGATAAGACCCATCTTCGAAACCCTGTTACCAAAATGAATAAAATTAAGGACCCCTATTGTGCATAGGAAAAACTAAGTCCCAGGAGAAAAGTTTTCTACAAGACTTATAAAAAATAACACATCTTTTGGGGAATTGGACGCAATAAATAAAAGACTTCGAAATATGATATGCATTATCTAAGTCCCTAAATTCATGCGTAAAAGACACCTTGATCAGATAAGAATGCATCAGTTGGACGATCCAAACTATACACCTCACGAAGAAGAAGAGGCCATTGACATGACATACTACATTTTTTATATTGAACCACCCCAAGCAGCTCCAAAACGTCGCCGATCAATGAGGCAAAGGAAATTCATGGATCTTTTAACCACTGATCCAAAAAGAAAAATGTACTCAGTACTCTTTGCAGAGTAAAACGCTTAGCATGAGGGTTTTATGGGGACTCACACATTCAGGCATAATGAACTCTGCTAACCATTATATAAATCATGAAGCTAATACTCTCATCGGGGAAAATATTGCAATCTAACTCAAGACTACAGACTGTTTAACTTACTAGTCGGAAAGTAGCGACAACCTTTCTTTGTATTTCACCTTTATTGTATAATATAATCCTTTTACTTAAACCTGTTGTTTACGTCTTATCTTATGACTCTTCCTAGGGCCACAACAATAATATATATATATATATATCATCATCATCGGTGGTCACTCGTGTCCGAGTAAGACTGTCCTCCGTTGTAGTTTCTGTGGGTCCTCAGGTGAACATATATCCCAATCCTAGACCAAATTTTTCTTGTGCAATTTGGGAAGATAAAGGTAGTGGTGGTGGGTTGAGGTTGGGTGTGTCTGGTTGATAATCTGTCCTTTCTGTGCTTGCGTTTATCCTCAGCAGCTTGATTTAGGTCACTGCTATAAAGCGCAGCACCTTCCTGGACAGCGCTCCTCCATGCCAACCTGCTCCCAGCCACGTCCTCCCATGTCTCAAGGTCCATGTGAAACCGCTTAGATTTACTTTGATGTTGTCCTTATACCTCATCATTTGGCCACCCTGGGCATGCTTTCCCTCAACAAGCTGAGAGTAGAAAATCTGTTTTGGGAGGCGGAGATCCGGCATTCGGACAACATGACCAGTCCATCTGAGCTGGCGTTGAGCAACAGTAGCGGTGATAGTAGGAATGTCAGCCTCACTCAGGACGCTGGTGTTGGTGCGGCGGTCCTTCCAATTGATTCTGAGGATTTTTCGGAGGCATCTTTGGTGGTACGTCTCCAGGGTTTTTACGTGCCTCCTGTATGTGGTCCAGGTCTCCGATCCATAGAGAAGAGTGAGCAGCAAGACAGCTTTGTATACCATGATTTTGGTCTTTGCCAGAAGGTCATGGTTCTCAAATACTCTCTTCCTTAGCCTTGAGAAAGCCCCACTGGCACAGCGGAGATGGTGTTGTATTTCATCATCTATGTTGGCTTTTGATGATAGGATGCTGCCTAGGTATGGGAAGTGGTCCACATTTTCCAGTCTAGCGTTGTCGATGGAGATGTTTGGGGGTGAGACTGGAGTACTGTTTGGTGGTGATTGATGGAGAATTTGAGTTTTTTTTTATATTGATTGTTAGTCCCAGCTGTTTGTACGCCCTCATGAAGGCAACCAGTGTACACTGTAGGTCCTCTTCTGAGAGGGCTACAAGGGCGTTATCATCTGCATACTGTAGCTCCATAATGGATATGGTGTTCGTTCGACCTTTGGCCCTAAATCTGTTGATGTTAAAAAGTCGCCCGTCAGTTCTGTACATAATCCGAACTCCACGGGGAAGATGTTTGTCCGTGAGATGGAGGATAGCAGTCATGAAGATGGAGAACAGGGTTGGGGCATCCCTGTTTCACTCCCGTGGCAACCCTGAAGGGCTCTGTTTCATCTCCACTACTACTGAGGACTGTAGCTGACATATTGTCATGTAGCAGTCTCAGTACCCGAATGTACCTCTCTGGGCATCCAAACCTTGTAAGAACCAACCAAAGGGCTTGACGGTTCACCGAGTCAAAGGCTTTAGTAAGGTCTATAAAAGCCATGTATAATGGTAAATTTTGCTCCCTGCACTTTTCTTGGAGTTGACAAGCAGTGAAGATCATGTCCATCGTTCCTCTATTTGGTCGAAAGCCACTTTGGGACTCGGGAAGGATGGTTTCTGCAAGGGGTGTAAGCTTGTTGGCCAAAACCCGAGCTAGGACTTTCCCTGTGGTAGAGAGGAGAGAAATGCCCCGGTAGTTCCCACAGTTTGCCTTGTCTCCCTTCTTAAAGATGGAGACAACTAGGGCATCTCTAAGTTGTGCAGGGATTTTCTCTTGTTCTCATATTTTGAGAAGCAGGGCATGGATGTGTCTGAGAAGATCAGGCCCACCTTTCTTCAGGACTTCTGCTGGGATTCCGTCAGAACCAGCCGCCTTGTTGTTTTTCATCTTCCTAATTGCATCCCGCACCTCTTCCAGACTGGGTGGTTCTTCCATGCTCTCAATTATGGGCTGTTGAGGGAGTTTTTCAAGGGCCTCCATCTCTGGAGTGGTGTCCCTGTTCAGAAGATCCTCGTAGTGCTCTTTCCATCTATTTGTTATTTCTCCCTTTCCTTTCAGCAGTGTGAGCCCATCCTTAGACCGAAGGGGGGTCAGAGAACGGTAGCTGGGGCCATATACTACTTTTGTGGCTTCAAAGAATCCTCTTGTGTCCCCAGAGTCAGCAAACTGCTGGATCTCCTGAGCCTTCTTCATCCACCAGAGGTTCTTCAGCTTCCTGATTGTCGATTGGACAGCCGCTTTAGCCTTGGCATGGGCAGCTATTTTAACCTTGCAATTGATGTTATTCTGCCAGGTGATAAAAGTTTGCCTCTTGATGTCTATAAGCTGTTGGATTTCGGTATCATTTTCATCATACCAATCCTGATGTTTCCGTTTTTTCTGTCCTAAGATGCTTATACTGGAATCCATGATGGCAGAGGACAGCTTGTCCCAGTGTTCTTCAGCATCATGTGGATACTGCTTGGACAGGTCCGCACTAAGAGCCGCCTGGAGGTGTTGTTGGTAGGTGATATCGCCCAGCTGCTTGATGTTGAGCTTTGGTCGGCTCTGTCTTTTTTGCATCCTTTGCTTCCGCATTAAATGGATAGACATGATGGAGCGAATAAGACGGTGGTCGGTCCAACAATTGTCTGTACTGGTCATTGCCCTGGTGTTCAGCACATCACAGTGGTCTTTGGCACGGACAATGACATAGTAAATGAGGTGCCTGATTTTACTTCGAGGGTGCATCCATGATGTTTTGAATGCGTTTTTTTGTTGGAAAAGTGTGTTCGTGATGATCAGGTTATGTTCTGAGCACTTTGTCAGTAGGAGTGTACCATTTGAGTTAATGTTCTCAACCCCCTCTCTTCCAAGCATTCCTCTCCAGTGCTGATGGTCTCGTCCCACTCTGGCATTGAAGTCTCCAAGTAGGATTATCTTGTCCCCCTGTTGTGGTGTTAAGGTCATGTGCATCACAGTGGCCATTTCGCTGCCCGCAAGCATCAGGCGCATGGTCATTAGGCGTTCGTTGATGCCCACAGGGGGCTCATTGAGGTGGCGGATGAGGCTGTTCTTTATAGCAAAGCCCACGCCATGGATACGTGGCTCTTCTGCAGGCCTTTCTTTCCAAAAGAAGGTGTACCCGCCTTTCTCCTCCCTCAGCTGCCTGTCATCAGCCAGTCGGGTTTCAGAGAGCGCATCTATGTCAATCTGGAACCTCCTTAGCTCTCTTGAGATAATGGCAGTTCTTCTTTCGGGTCGATCACTTGCTTTGTTGTCCATAAGGGTCCTCACATTCCAGGTTCCAAAATATAGGCGTAGGTTTTCTTTCTTTTTCCGACCGCGTGGTGGTGATCCCTCTGGATGCGGTAGTCCAGACAGGGTTTTTTTTGAGGCAGGCTATTTTTAGGGGTACCTTTTCTAACCCCCCTCCCCTGCTGGGGTGAGCAGAGTGGTTCTCCCTGGATCGCCACCTTGGCGTGGTGGAGAACCTTGTGTGTTCCAATGAAGCTGAGAGTGATGCTGTCCGGAGCCTAGGCTCCTGGTAGGGCAACCCATGGCGGTAAGGTTGAAGGGGAGGTTCCAGACAAAGAGTGATCCAAAAGATCTCAACGGCTGATGCGGCGGATGATGACAATAATGACACAACGGCACTGAAGGCGGATGAAGGCTGCAACAGAAGAGGGTTTCCAGTTGTCGTGGTTCTCCATGCCATTGGAATCAGCCCTCCTCTGCCAAGGGGCCGTGTGGTGGCTGCAGGTGCATCAGTCTCCCCATGTTAAAAGACATCACGTGCAGGCATTCTCCCGAAAGGGAACACATCCTACTCTACATCATGGATGGAAAAGTCTTGTGACAGTTTTAGTCATTAAGCTTCCAGACTGAGGCAGAGAGAGCTCTCCCTTAATTCCCGGATAGGAAAAGTCCTGTGGCGACCAGGAAGTGGTGACGGGAGCAGGACAGTGTAGTCTGGCAGCTCCTAGCTACAACCTGGTACATAGGCGGTGGGGGCCAGATTCAGTCGCTAGCCTCACGGACCGAGGCAGAAAGAGTTTTTCGGTAGCTGCATCCATGACTGAGCAGCCCTGTTTAGGATATATATATATAATATATATATATAGTTGTGGTGACTCACCCATGCACAAGAGATGAACTCTTCCGAACTGTAGAAATAAATAGACCGAGAGGTATGACTGTTGGGGTGGTCTGTGTACTTTGTAGTACACCATCTTGGCAGTATAACTTGTCTGAGCTCTAATCCATGGTACACTCTTGCCAAACCTTCACGAAAAACACTCCGTCAACCTTTTAAAATGAGTTTCTTGCTGAAACTACTATAACAAATTTCCCCCACTCTTTATCTATGTCTAAACCTAAACGTGAATTCCATGAGCAAAGCTTCTTTCTTAGAACTGCACAACTATGGAACTCTGTTCCGTTTGCCTTCTTTCCAGCTGACTACAATATGGTCATCTTTAATTCCAACATGAACAAGTTTTTGGTGAGCCATCCCCTTAAGTTATTCAATTTACCAAATTTCCACTATTAAAAATTACTACGATATTGTCCCATTGACTACTGTACACTCATTAATCTTTATCCTTGAGTGGCCTATGGGTCTTGATAAGAGGTGACTCCTTTGTAAAAATAAAGTCTGCACTACAGCTGTTGCTCTGTGTATATTCGGTTTTGTTTCAATATATTTCCACCTATTTAACTTATATCCATGTCCATGTTTTTCCTTAGTAACCCATCCAGGCCATAACAACTTGGTGACAAGAGATTCGAATTTACAAAGAGGATACCCACAACAGTTTATATACATACAATATATATATATATATACTCTAGCTATTCCGACTCGATCTAACCCGGGAACATTTATACTTTCAAAATATTTGAAGCTGTTATTTTTTACTCTAAAATATAAGGACATGAATACAAGAAGGAGACTTATACAGAAACTGTATTGTTATTGACAGCAGCACAAAACAATGTAATCAGAATGAACTACATTAAAGTCAGATACATAAAATTCAAGTAAACAGTAAACATAGTCTTGCTGGAAACAAGTATAAAATCTTAAATCAGTGAGTTGGAAGACAGATTACTTAAAACTGTGCAAACGACTGCATTTTAAACACGAGAACTAATTAGTCAATGAAAAAAATCTGTATTAGCATTATTCTTAATTTGATTAGGTTATTTTTTTTCAAGATTAAAAAAATTATTTCCAACATTAAAAGAACTAATAAATTTAGTTTTCCTTTTTATTAACAGTATGACAAAGGATTTTCTAATTTTTTGTAATATTTGTGATAATGTCAGGAAAAAACGAAAATACTTATCATACAGCTTAATACTACTTTTAATTTCGGAGGTAGTTGACAAAATCATTGATGAATAGAAGTGTTTTTTGCACACAGCATTATGATTAAACTTAATCGTGTATTTCAGAGATATGTTTCCAAAGAATATTTTATTCGATATTATAATTCTTTGGTAGATAAGGATTGATAACACGATTAAGAGTTTGCACTCAATTGTTTATTATTATGTAAATTATAAACTCATTGGCTTTGGAAGAGTGCCAAGATTATGGATTTTATGTGAGGTTCTCAGGTTATTCATATGGGAGTTTATTCGTCAGACGCCTATACTGCTGGCTAGATTTCCTGTTTGGCTGATAAACTTTTTGATACTAGATTTTGGAAGTTTGTTTTGTCAGCAATGATACTTTGGCGGTTTTATTTATAGCATTTTAGTCTTATAAATATTGATTATAATCGTTGTGTTTTGCTAATTAGAGAATTCAGACATGTTTTCTTTATCATTCTTAAAGAAGAGCTTCAATGTTTCTAGATGGTTTATAGAACTAATAGTTAAATACTATACTTCAGTGACAATATGTCTTCTTTGGGTGAGAAACATTTTGTTTTTATTTTGATCTGAAATAGAAAAAAAAATTCTGTTTTTTTTTTTTTAACGGACGCATATATGCTCCTATTCTGTCACTTGAACTTGAAACATGTTTGCCTTTTTATTTTTTGATTAAGATCTCTGTGGTTTCATGTTCGTATCTTGTTTAAAGCTGAATAACCCGTTGTTTCCTTTTTCATTGGAACATGTACCAAAAGACCACTGACTATATGCATGCAATAAATTCTATAACATAATGGATATATTTTTATTCTGTTGATCTGAATTAATAATTGAACCAATTCACAGTTAATCCGAGCTATTTAGAGAAACTATTCTATCCACTAGGCCATGTTTGTATACACAATGAAAAATATGAGTGAAGGCCTGAAAACCATTGGGTCGAATTCAAATTTAGGTCGAAGCTTGGAATGCAAATTCACGTTGCTTTTAGAATTCAAAGCTGAGTTTGTTTTGGCCATCTGTGATTAATGAAACTTTGTAGTTAAATTTGTAAGAAAGTATTTGGCCTTGTAGTTTAAAAATGAATGTGTTAAAACAAAATTAGTTTTAATGAATATAGTTAACCCAAAATCATGAAACTCACTGTATATAAAGAACTGAGAATGGGAGTTTATTCGGAGTTTTCATTTGTTATCAAACCTCGAGAAGAATATATTTCCGGAAAAGTAAGACAAAGTCGATTGAAGAAACTAGAAAGTGTTATTTTTCTTTAGTTATATGTAACGTGTCATTCTCAGTAAATATGATAGATCCATGAGATATAACCATAAGAAGCAACGTCATGCATACCTCTTTGCTAAACTTTCATATGTTATGTCCATAAATATGATAAGAGGTCACGATGTTACAATATGTGATAATATTTTTTTCTGTGTGCTTATAATTTCTATTATTAAAACAAAACCAACACTTATTTTGTTTTGTTATCGTTCTTATGTACATTTTTAAATATTTAGTCACGTTCGTATTCATAAAAAATGGTTGATATTTAATTGACATGAAGATATGGAATCTAGTCTTATTTTTTATTTGATATTTTATATTTATATATA
This sequence comes from Euprymna scolopes, assembly GCF_053919585.1. Lineage (NCBI taxonomy): Eukaryota > Metazoa > Mollusca > Cephalopoda > Sepiida > Sepiolidae > Euprymna > Euprymna scolopes. The sequence continues at coordinate 75,308,827 of NC_136499.1, read as the reverse complement.
GGTAAAGTATCTAGAATTTATTTTTACTCTATTAGTTACAGAGAATTGAATTCTGCATTTTCTAAATCGTCCGAAATCTGAGATCAATCTGTTATCGCCAGTAAGTGTCTGGTTGGCGCCATTCACAATAAACAACCCAGGACTGGATACTGGTCCTTATAGTTTCAGGTTGGTAGTCAGCATCTGAGATACCCAAATAGTTACCCTATTAAATACTAGTGAAACGCAACATAACTTACATCTGAGTATCTTATGATAATCGCTGTGTGAATGTGTCATTACACCTTCGTATAAAACAAAATATTGCTGCTTGTAAATTTAACATCTATTTTTTTCCCTAAAAATTACATTTTTTTCATTAGGTAAATAAAAATAATAACTTTAAATAGATTTTTTCTAACAATTTTTATTTGAAGCCGATGACATGAATTAATTACCATTTGTTTATGTACATATCCTTTATTCTTTCCTATTACAAATTACCTAAATTAAAGCAGTCATAATGAAATCAAAGATTTTGTTAGAATTTGTTTTTTGTTAAAATTACTAAAAATTAAATATATCTTTATTTCATTGTAAACAAGAAAAGTATGATATAAATGGTGGAAACAATCGTATGAAGAATATAGTAAATAAAACGCTCTACTGCTATACCATAGACAATATCGAGCGTTTTACGCGCTGCTATATGATATTAAAGAATTAAAATATTCTTGAACGTTTAAGACTCTCTTGAAGAAAAATTACTTCCAAATTTTTTGTTGAAAAATTCCCTTGCTTGTAAGGTAAGCAATCTCTTGTAATCTGTTACCTTTAAATAATTTATGCTAGTCTTAATATTTTTGTAGTGATCGTCAGTTGTTTACCATGAAGAACTGTTTTAGGACTTAAAAAAAAAGTATTTTATATCATGGCTCCCATGTCATATATCTGACACCATCTCCATTCAAAAGAAAACGTTCCGGATATTCGATAGAGTTTTTTTTTTCAGACTAATTTTTCCATTACCTATTTTGTTATTAAAAATAGTTTACTTATCTGTGTTGTTCGTCTTCATTCAAGAAAAAAATGTATTAGTCATTCACAAAGCTACAGAGTTTTGACGAACCCATTATATTACTTACCACACTCCCTTTGCTTATTTTTAGCTCACGTATTTATATTTCTACTTATTTTATTTTCATATTTATTTAAGCTTTATTTAAAAACGTTTTCAAATATGTGTGTGTGTGTGTGTGTGTGTGTGTGTGTGTGTGTGTGTGTGTGTGTGTGCAGTTTTTATTTTTTATGTGTACATTCTGATACGTACTATTTACCTATGATGTACATTTTATAGTGAATTACTTATATATTTTGGGATTTACTCTATCGATCTACTTCGAATAATTTGATATAATTTAAAAGCGACAGGACGACACGTTATCGCTTCATTTAACTAATGTTATTTTGATAAGTACCTTGTTTAACCTTTTTTATTACTAAAGCAGAAATTAAAAGGATAAAATCTATTCATCTTAGAGTAATGCAGTCTCGTATAAGAAACTCGGACATAATGCTCCTGTATTAAGTATACAAAAAGCAGTTACTATTTCTATGTAGCATACGAATGATATGAAAGGAAAAGAATTTCTTTTATATGTATATATAATGTGTATAAAACTGATATGTTGATTGATGCTATTGTGTTCAGGAATAATATTACAAAAGAGGCGCTTATTTAGTTCGCTTGATTGGATATAATCAACGAATACTATAAAGTGATAATGTGATTCACACAGGATTTTCCACCCTTTTCTTTGCTTATATTCAACTTTCTGGAATAAACAATCACATATTTTGTAATATTATCTCCGCAAGCAAAAGCATCAACCAAAAAGCCGCTTAATATAATGTATACTGTTATAAATAAATTTCGATTATTAAAAACAAAATAAATCTATAAATAATAAGACTACCCATGACCCGTTGGGCCAGTATGTTATATTATCTATGGAATTAATGTATGAGCGTGACACTTCTGATGTAAAGAAAATAGTTTTTGTGACATAACAGAAACATTTCTATGAAAGTATATTAAAATGAAAAAAGAATATAGATAGATTTCTATGAGTCGTTCTGTTTATAATTGTTTATTTTTGAAAAAAAAAAACTTACAGCCATTAAGTGGTTTGACATACTTATAGGTAAATGTGCACTAAACAGATACCATAATACTTAAAGGTAAATTCAAATTTTGATACATCTTTTAATTTAAACGCGAAAATAAAATAAAAAACAATTGGGACGCTGAAAGCGTACACAGTAAAACAATACGTTTTATTGTCCCGTTGATTATTTATTTGTAATGCAAATTAAAAAAATACATATTTTAGGGGTTATTTATTTATGTTAGTAGTGTAGAAGAAAATGTATAAATGTTTTTTAAGAAAGGTGTATTAAAAAATGGAGAATAAATTAAAAAAAAAGGGAAGGCGGTGGGTAAATCGCCGTTGTAAAATACTCTTATGGTTGTCAATGGGTTAAAGTAGATTTATTTGTAAGAAAATTCCATTAAAATAACTTAAACGTAATACGGAAATGAACGATGTAACAAAAATGCAGAAAGTGTTAACAATTGTTTATTTGGATAATTTAAATGCGAAAAAAAAATTGGGATGCTGAGAACGTACACAGTAAAACAATACGTTTTATTGTCGCGTTGATTATTTGTTTGTAACACAAATTTAAAAAAAACATATTTTCGGCGTTATTCATGTTGGTTGTGTAGAAGAAAATGTTTGAATGTTTTTAATAAAGGTGTATTAAAAAATGGAGAATAATTTTTTTTTAAAAAGGAACACGGTAGGGAAATCGCTGTTGTAAATTATTCTTATGATTGTAAACGGATCAAAGTTCATTTATTTGTAAGAAAATTGCGACAGTATTGTTGTAATACAGGATAGTTGCAAAATATCCCCACCCTTCCCATGTTAAATAATAACGTTAATATTTCAGTGCATAGGTCAAATTCTGGAAAAGATTTGTGTTTCTCTGTTTATGCTGTTATGGGTTTATGTTTATATACGCATGCGCAACCGGAAGTTGTAAACCGGATGTGGGTTACTTCACCCATTACAAGGTCATTTGAGTTTTATCATTATATAGATTTCTCTCTACTTGTATGTGTACATATATGCTGACTAGATCTCATATGTTGTATATTTTCAAAATGAGTAAGCAGGTAATTTTTTTCTTTACTGATCACAATCAAGATTTGGAGTCTACTTCAAGTAGAAAATATTGACAATCAACAGACTCTTGTGTACGCATTCGTTTGGAATTTCTTATTGATACTTACTTGCTCTTCTTGAAGCCAATGTTACACTCATCTGCCAATGTCACTGAGTTAGTCTTGGTAAATATAAAGCACCTGTTTTAAGTGCAGAAAAATCAGGGTAAACTTATCGATACACAGGAAATGACAACGATTTATTTAGTTTTTTTTACAAAGGAACTACCACTTATCAAGGCCCAGAGGCCACTCGAGGATAAGAGTTAAAGAGTACAGTGGTCAAAAGGACAATATCATAGTAATCGTTAGAAATGTAAATTCGGTAAATTGGATTACTTAAGGGGAACGGATCATCAAAAACTTATTTACATTGGACTTGAAGACGGCCATTGTAGTCAGCTGGAAAGCAAGTAAACAGTTGTGCGGTTCTTAGAAAGAAGCTTTGTTCATGTAATCTACGTTTAGGTTTAGGCACAGATAAAGAGTGGGGAAATTATTGATAATGTTTACAGCCAAACGAGTGTTTCTCGTGAATGTTTGGTGAGGAGGAATCATAGATTCGAGTTCAGACGAGCACTTGCCATGAAAATAACGATAAAACAAAGGCAGGCTCGCAACGTCTTTTCTGTGAGAAAGAGGTTGCAGGGAAGAGAAGAGGGCATCTCTCACTAAGCTACGAAGTCTATTCTAAACTCTGTCAAGGCAGGATAAGATCATCCTAGCTGCTCCTGCCCAGATGTGACAGCAATACTCCATCCTTGGACGTACCTGGCTCTTATATAGGTAGAGAATTGCATCAGCAGGTAGATATCTACTGGATTGATAGAAAGATCCCATCATTTTTCCAGCGACCTTGGCAATGGATTTGATGTATGTATTCCATTTTAGATCAGGAGTAAAGGTCAGTTTCAACCAAATATATCACAGTTCTCATAATTCTTCATGTATACACATACACACATGCGTGTGGCAGACGTGATGAGCCTGAACCTGGATTAAACAATGAAAGGGTTTGTCTTTGCTTTGGGTGTAGTTTGAAAATTTAGGTTATGCCTAAACATTGATGAATACTAAAAATATCTGAATTCTCATTAGCTGAGATTGTTTAATGTGTGAGATCTACTGACTTTAGACTGCAAGCTACAAAGAAATTCTTTCATGCACTCTACACTTGGTTGGGCTGAGGTATTTGATCTGGGAAATTCTAGGAAGGCCCCTCAGGCTTTACCTTCTCTCCTTTAGAAGGGATTATTTTATTGCTGTTCAAGACTCCTTGTCTACTATCTTTCAATGCTCAATTCAGACGGGTACTGTTTTTTTTTTATGATAACATTCTCTCATGCATTACTATCTCTTATTTTGTGTGGAGTGTAGTATCTGTTCTGTAGTCATGGGACTATTTTTTCAGGGATTATCTTATCTTTTATGAAGAGTGGGAATAGTATAGTGTTTGTACTGCTGTCATGGTACTATCTTCCCAAGTATTACCTCCTCCTTTGAAAAGGAGTAGTGTAATATATCTTCGTTAGTCATGATACTATTCTCCCAAGCATAACCTCTTTCTTTGTGTAGTATATGCCTATTCTTTATATATACTACAAAAATTATGTAACTGGAGGAAGCATATTCTTGTAAAGAATATATAATAATTGAAATTATTTGTAAAGCCAATGTAAAATAGGTTATAAATAAATGGTTTTTAATAAAGACTCTTTTGAAGAAGATGAGGTATTAATACTAATTTAAAAAAAATGGTTATTGATTACCAATCTTAGATGCTTTCTTGACAAAATTCCATTTACATTGTAAACACGAAAATATGTTAGTCGTGAGATTGCATACCTCTGCCTGACAACATAAGAATGGCCAAAGTTTTATCTCAACCTTAATTATATTATGCTTAGTATTTCTGAAATAATTCTAGGCAAATGTCGATAACTCAAAAACTTAAATTTTGCATCAAAGATTATTCATCTAAATTGGAAGTTAAAATTGTAACAGAACTTTTGAAGGTGAAGTAAATGTCATATTAGAGACTTCATAGGCTATAATATGAACCAAGTAGTGAGTTCATACAATGAACAGAAGGTAGCGGCAATTAAATACAGATGTTCATGTGTAGCTTACTTGCCATAATATATTTTTATACAATATATAAATATATATATATATATATATATATATATATATATATATATATATATTATATATAGTAACGATATTGTTATGACGTTTCTGAATTTTTGAGATGGGGATTAATTATTCGTATTATTTGGATTCATCGGACTACTGTTCTCATCTTGAGTGTGATTTTCACACCGTTTCGGTCGATGTAACCTCCGACCTTCTTTAGGTGTCTCTTGTCAAACTTGAGAATTTGGACGGAATTTTGAGCGTAACCCTTTATTTACTTCACCGTGGGTAGCATGCTCTTTTTCCGTCAGTCATGACTGGATACAGGTCCTAAGTAATTCGCAATTATATTTTTCGGTCGCCCACACTGAGGATTGAACCTTCAACCTTTAGATGAATATCACTTTTTACAACTGATTTTTCCAAGTACTCTAACCACTGGTGCAGTGTTTATAAAATGTACTCAATAACATGTAAAGCAGACTCATAGTATAATATCTATATTCAAAGATACATATATACCCACAAATATACGCCATCTAAGAAAACTTCGATACAAAATATATATAAGTTAAATATAAATTAGAAATTACAAGGCTCACATTTTGAGCAAAAACTACTTAAATTGAAGAAGTGCTTTGTGATCCATTCATAAGCTAATAAGTACATGCTATCCTGAGGTCAATTGCACTGATAGAGACAGAAAAGGAGAAGGTTACTTGAAATCATAATTGTGATAAAAAGATCCATAAAAAATAAAGTAGATAGAAATGAATAAACCAGAAATGCATAGTTGAGAGAACAAAAAAAGGTCTGAATGTGGATGTATGCATTAATCGGTGTGAGCATATTAATAAATAACTATCCATTCACTATTTTTCACTATTTTTATCCTTCAATTTCCGTCTCTGTCTCCCTTACAACCCCGCCCCCAATTGTTTTTTTTTCTATCCACTCAGTTAGTACGATAATTTAAGAAAATTAGATTTCGAATAAGGTTGCAGCTCAAATATGTCAAATATGTATACATATGTAGCTAATAGTATTTGTATAAGTAAAAGAATATATATAAATATATATATATATATATATATATATATATATATATATATATATATATATATATATATTAGAAACATGCTCGTAAATATCCCAAATCACCGAACAGCAATAGAGTTGTGCTTATCTGCAAGCAAGTTTCTTTTAATATCTTTTCTTAAAAGACAAAAATTCAAACATGGCGAGATGCAACCTTACAAGATAGACTGCCACATTCAGAAAAGAAACTGATTATTTAAATATGGCGTACTATAAACAAATATAAATGTTTATATTTAGATTCTGCTCGTCGACTAGTATATCAAAATTAAGATTGTGTTCAGAATGTATATTTTTTTATCAACACTTTTTAGATTATTTCTTGATAAGTATATACTTGCTGGGGAAAGAAATCGGTAGGTTTCTTTGAATGAATGCTTGCATAAATATAGTACTATATTCTTGATTTTTCCAAACCCACGCACAAGTTATATACACACACACTTACACACAAATATACACGCGGCGTACACCCCCCCCCCCGCACACACATATGAGTGTTGAGGGAGAGACAGATAAATTATTTTATTTAAAAGCTGTATATTACAGTGTATGTTAGGAGCACCCGGGTTTCATTGATTCATTATCACTTTTAGACAAACGAGGCATTATTTCTTTGGCAACTATTATTTGAATATAGAATTCACTCAACGAACGCGTTTATCCTATTGGCTATAGAGAACAATGTAGGGTGATTTATAAACTTTAGCTTTACTTTGGTTATTTTCCGTTATTCATATTATATATGATATATATTTCTCTTGTAATGATTTTGTGGTTTTTAATACTATTATCATTTCTAATTTTGGGAACACCTGCGTTTTCTTTGTTAATTATTGTTTCAAATGTTTTGTTCACCGCTACCTATACTTAATTATGAGGTCACTATAGCTTTTTGTATGATCCAGCTCGAAATTTCGAATACGTTATTGACTACACTCGAAGAAGAGCATGAAGAGCAATAATAATAGAATCTTTACTCAAATACAATAACAAAGGCAAGGATAACAGTTGAAACGTGTCGGATATATAAATAAGGATTTATCAAAGTATTTTTTGCATTGGACATTGACAACATAATTCTTGAAATTGTACAAACAATGGTGACTAAAATGGTGACTGTGACAAACATTCGCCCCTTCACGCTTATCAAGGATAATAGCAGAGCATTTAAAAGTTGCTAAGTCAATGCAAGACATTTAAATCATCCTGAAATATATTTAAAGATCTGAAAAGCCATAATTATTGTTGCTTTCAGCTGAATCCGCTTGGCCAACTACCATGTAATTAAACTGATCAATATTCATCGTTTCCTTTTGACCTAAACAATACAGCTGACACAATGCTTTATCCATGGAAAATACATTCATTACTTCTTGGGTTGATCTCTTTATTCAGTTCTCATTGATGATTTGTTTGTTGTAATTCACCACAAATCACATGACTGTCTTTTCATTATTTAGTTATTGAAATAATGGCAGGGTTTATCAATCAGAAGTTGCAGATATTGTTTTTAAGCAAACAAATTCTTACCATTGTTTATAAAGGAGTCTTCCTCTACTTTGGATATACAGATATCTTATTCTGTTGTCTTCCTTATTTCCTTATTCAAAGGCTAGTATAAAGAATTTCCTGTTGAAGCCGCAATTCCAAACATAATATAGAAATTTGAAAATATATTAAGAAACTAAGAAACAAAATATTGGATTTTTTCAAATAATTTAATTTTAATTTTTGTTTTTCAAATTTTCAGCTCTATAAGCCTTCTTTAGAGTCATACTGATTTTTTTTTATTGTCAAGAACTTCAAGCATCATGGAATATCGTCGATTACTTCCGGTCTTATTGAAGACACTGTTTTGTCCATAGTCGCATGTAACATGATTATCTGTATCACCCTTAGGAAGGCTCATGAAACTAAAAATTTGGATTGAAGAAAAAAAATTATTTGTGATAACATTCTGCATCTTTCTCATTATACCGATGCTTATATCGTAGTAAAATTGATCTCAGTACCAACAATTTCTTCAACAAGACTGGAAAAAAATAATCATCTTCAGCAACGCCATAGGATCTCAAAATTAGAAATAAAATTATCTCATGGGAAAGGCTCATGAATGCAACAGTTTGGGTTAAAAACTAACTAAATTAATAATTAATTTATTTGAATAAAACCCCACATTGTGTTACCTAATTTCTTAACTGACTTTCAAGATTCGCATTATACCGATGCTTGTACTCTAGAAATGTTTTGTTCGTTTATATTTTACTCTTGATATTTGTTAACTTAACTGGATACAAACATCCACTTAGAAATTAAGCACACCTCGTTTGGAATAGCTTTTAAATAAGATCATCCCTATAACAGGCTGGGTGATCTGGAACTTGTATTTTTATTGGGGCAAGATTTCAGAAATAATTTTAGCTCTCAACTTTTCATTTTATCTGAGCCAAACTAATTTCATTCTGAAAAAGGATTCTAACCTATCAATGTTATTTCAGCTGAAATTCTGTATTTTATCCTAAATTACATTGGATTATAAATTTAAGTAAATATACTGTGCAAAGTTAAAATTTCATTTTAGTAAGAATTTTGCATCATTATTAATTTAAAAAAAAATACACATTGTTTTAATTTCTTAAACCAGTTTTATGACATAACCCTTTATTTAGGTTTTCTTTTCATATTGAAATTTGAACTGAACCCTTTATTTAATCTGCAGCTAGATTGTTCTCGATCGGTCGGCCATGAACGGATAGAATTCTTAAGTAATTTTTATTCTATTCCTAATATCATCTGTAGTGAAAATTAAAATTTCAACTTCCTGAAGACTGTCACTGATTATTACTTAAAAATTTTTATCCATTGTACCATGTCTCTATGTGAACGCACCTAAAGAATGTCAGAGGTTACATCGGCCGAAACGCAGTCAGAATAACATTCAAGATGCGAATAGTAGTAGCAGTAGTCCAAAAAATCTACACGATACAAATGATTAATCTTCATTTTAAAAATTCCAAAACAGAAAAGAATTTATTTATACGAATCATTTTTTGTTGCTACTTTATCCGTCTTATTTATTAGCAACTGCAACTCACTTCTCTGTTATTTTTAAAACCAATACAAACATTATAAGCAATTGATAAGACTTATCGTCAGTTCATACTTTTCCTAATATTATCAGACCAAAGTTGAACATAACAGATCTGATGGGATTTTAATTTACATCATTACCTCTGACCATTACACGAAACTTCTGAATTGTTAATATCTGTTTTGATGATTTAAATTATACTGAAATCCCAGAAGTACAATATTTTTAATATTTGCAAACATACTTGTTGAACATGCTAGAATATTAAACAACAAAAACGAAACTATATATTCTATGATTAAAAGAATTTCTTCATCCCCGTCAATTTCTGTGTGAAGAACCTTTGATGTTTCTCCAACATATACTTAAAATATAAATAAAAATATGAATTTAAGTTAAAACATACAGAGAACAAATTAGGATGATTTTTTGATAGACTGAGGGAAATTTAAAGCAATTCATTATCGACATTTTGTCTACTAATCATCCAAGATGAAACTAATTTCAGTCGAAAAAGGACTTGAAATCATTTTGATATTTTTAAAATATTTTTTTTATTTCTTCATTTGTTATTTGTCCACTTTTCTTTTGTGATAAAGAGATTGAGTCGAACAGAAATTGCAGAGCCACAAATCATTTCTGGACAAAGCATTATTAATCACTCTATGTGATTGATTTGACCTCATTTTTTGTCTGTTTTATCTGCCAAAGATTTGAATCTATTCCAAAACAGTGGAGACATCTGAAGAAGACAAATCCTAGCACAAGTTAAAATCTATCAAATAAGCAAGAATAAATAATTTAATTTCACAGCAAAGCATTGATATATTGGTTCTAATTAGAGCAGCAAAGTTAAGCAACATTAAGTATGATTAGTACCAGATGGGTGATTATTTGGGAATACATATATATATAGGAGGACCTCGACACCTTCCTGCAAGAACTGCAAAAAAACTAACGTTGTTATCTCCCCTGACTTGAATTTACATGTAAGTTGGAACTGTTTGATATTCCCTATGGTGAATGCTACTTTGTTATTCTGTTATAAATAACAATCCAATTGTTTAAAATCTAATTTTATTCGTTTTTTTTTTTTTTTTGCTTCGTAAAAATCATTTTCTGGTGACAACTTCAGAAACAATTGCAATGGTGTTGCAACTGATGTTGGTCAATGAATTATGGTTAGAACGAAAATTTCCTGGTGAGAAAATTTAAGAAAAGTTAGCTGCTAAAATTCATAGTCAGCAGAATATAAACTCATCACACTTGTACCCCATCGACGTACATACCCTCGACAAACTCGTTTAGCAACAAAATTCAACCCATTATCTATAGAGGACCCTAGACGCTGGAAAGCCCTCCACTCTAATAGCTTCTTCACTTGGACTAGTAGACTTTAAAACTTTCTCTCTGTTACCTAATATCACTTATCTCCTTGCATAGTCCTCTATAAATATGATTCCAAATAGTATCCATATACATCCAAGTAACAATATGCCTTGTTTGAGGTGAACATGACTGGAAAGAACGATAAGGTTAGTGTGAAACCTGTTAAATATTTTGAGACAGGCTTTCCAAATGGCAACTTTGTCTTGTATAGAAATTAACAAAATTATTCAAATGTATTCTTCACAGGAACGCCCTAAACAACAATCAGAAATAAAAAAAGAAATATATTAAAGAGTTTTTTGAGAATGTGAGAATTTCTTTATGATATCAGGAATGTCACCCCTATGCAAATTTGTATGTTTGATGATAATCAATCATCATTAATTTGCATTAAACATTTGCTTTGTTTTAATGATACTTTCCTGTTCATTCGTGATTCCCACAAATCCTATTCTGCCACAAGTTATTTTTATATAAAAAAAATGAGTCTAATCTAGCATTTGTGTGTGTTAACTGCAATTCTAAAGTGTTTCTTGTGAAATCTAGGAGAGATACAATCTCAATTTTTGGAAAGTGAATCAAATCCTGACCAATGAAAAACTTAGCAAATCCCTATCTTCAAAAAGACTTAGAGTGTAATCATCTTTTGTCAACCAGAATAGTGATAGGATTCTCCATGATTATCTGCAAAGAACTGCTTCAAAGACTAAATCTGTCCTCATTTGAGCGGAAAAGGATGCAAAGGAACCTGATTCTGACACACAGTACCATCAACAAGAATATAAATTTACCTTTGGAAGACTTATTTTTTTACTTCAGTGCGGAGTTGTGGTATCCACAGTTTGCCTGCAAATGGACCATCATTGGTAAGGCAGCATTCGTTGCATGTGTTTCTCTTCCCTGGAACAACTTACCAGAAGAAGTCATGATGATGCCTACCATATTCAAGTATAAAGTCGTATTGGACAAACATTCACATTTGTATATAATTGTATCATCTTCAATCTTCTTAAATAGCTTGTTGCACTTTGATATTTTTTGTTAATAATCTTTCTTGACCAATAATATTAATCTATTCATTAATATCAAGTTAATAGTTGGATTGTTGTACTGCTAAAGAAAGTACTTCACTTCTGATGCCATCCACTATGTATATAAGTCAAATATATCCTAAGATGAAGTACTGCTACCGCATTTAGGGAAGTGTCACTCAAAGCACTCTTTTGTGCCTTGACAAAATATAAACTTGATTTTACATCTAGTGGTTGAAGATCTCTTCTCTATAACCCCTTCCTCACAGAAGAGATATTTCTAGTCTTTCTCTATGTTATTATTTCATTAACTCTTTCACTGAGCCCTGATCTCTGGTTCCCTTTTTTAAGACATTCACAGCAAGAATCCAATTTACGATTGCAATTAAAAAGATTTTCTTTCTTCCTCTGGATGCCTTACATCAAATGAAATTTCTATGAATAGATTTTTTTTACAAGAACTTCTACTCAGTGGATTATAAACTATAACACGGTCGTCTTCAAAATGTAATATCGACAAATACCTGCTCTAAACTGTTCTCATAAGTAATCAAATTTCATTAATCCAATTCGTGATTTTAAATCCTTTATGATATTATTCATCTTTCAAATGACAATCCATCGATCTCGTTAATCCTTATACACCAATGGATTTTGACCTTGATAAATGCTAACTCATTAGTAAACAAAAAGAAAAGAAAGAAGGGACACTTCGAAATTATCCATATATACACTGAAACAAGAAGGCATGAAGTTTGTTATGTAACATTTACTATAATAAATATATATATCGATGTCAATATATATATAAAAGTCTCTCGCTTCTCCTAATTTGTCTCTCAGTCTTCATTTACAATGAATGATTTTTCTGACAAAGGGAGAAGAAAAAGCTGTATTCTATGTCGGCAGTATTTTTGTGTAAACAGTAACCTGAAATATCGGAAATTTTGTTTCTATGTTTATCCTAGCGGCCATGTCACGAATAAAGATGCTGGGGTGAAGGTTTTAACTGAGCTGACGTTATCTGCCTGATAGTCAGGGACCTAAATCTGGATTAACCACTAAGGAGGCTGTCCTATCAGCAGATACAAAGTACTGGAGCTGGTGTATTGCAATTTGGTGAATGGATTCTGGACAATGCAGTAGTTTCTGGTGGGGCTTTTCGGTGCCATATTAGTAGGTAATTGTTACGACTTTACCTTAACACGTGCTATATATATATATTTCTTTCTTTCTTTTTCTATCTTACTTTCCCTCTCTGTCAACCTATTCCACAAATCACAAAATTCTATCAGGAAACGTCTCCAGTAAAATACATGATCAAACCCAGAACTCCAACTTCCAATGTAGACCCCCACTAGCATGTCTCCTTCTACAACATCAGGGGTATAGGTTCCAACCTTCCAGAGATTGAAACCTAGTTACAAGGGACTAAACCTGACCTATTATTCCTAAGTGAAACTGACATTGAACCGACTATTTCCCTAGATAAGTTCGTAATTAAGGGATACTCTAACTTAATATCTAAATCTGACCCCCAAGATCGCCATGAGCATGGAATATGTGCCCACATAAAAGATGGCTTTCCATATGGTAGAGACATCTCCAGAGAAAACCCTAATCTGAGTTGCACTTGCTCACACCACTGCATTTATATTTGCCCTCTATCGCCCCCATAACAGCGAGGTTACTATCTTTAAGAGCATATCTGAGAAAATTGACCACATCCTGTCTGCACATCCTTTGGTTAACATTCACGTCTGTGGAGACTTCAATATTCACAATGTGGAATGGTTAACTCGCTCGAACAAGACAGATGATGAGAGGAGGTTCTGTCACGATTTCTCCATTGCTTATGACCTCACTCAAATAGTTCACGAACCCACCTTGTGCCCGACACTGACAGTCAGTATGCAATTCTTCTAGACCTTTTTCTCACAACTTGTTCATCCTCCGTTCCGTCCCCATTGGGATCTCCCGACCATTCAGTTGTATCAGTTCAGATAAAAACGAAATGTAATAAGTCTTCAGAAGTACCTCTTCATCATACAATGTATCGATACTTTATAGCTGACTGGGATAACTTCTGTACATTTATATTAGATCTACATCTGCATGCCATGTTTAAAAAGGATGTGTCCTCTATAGTATCAGATCTGATGGAATGGTTAATGGTAGGTACAGACCGCTTCATTCCCTCCACAAAAGTCCAGCAAAAACCTAACAGCCAGCCGTTGTTCTCCCCAGAATGTGTTGCTTCCATTGCACACAGAAATAATGTTTTCTATTGTTTCCAACGTAATAGATGTACTGAGACTAAAGCCGCTTCCAGAATTTTCAGCAACCACTGTAAAAGAGTAATAAAGAACGTGAGAGAGTTTTATGCTCAGTCTGTTAGGTCCAAAGTAGCTGAGTAGAGGTTTGGTTCCCACCAGTCTTGCTAAATAGCGCCCTGAACAGAAGCATGTGCTCTATCCCAACCATCATCAATAGACTTGAGGTAATCTTGTCAGAATCAACAAGAACTTTGCAGCTTATTCTACCCTTTGTGACTAAGGCTGTCACACCTGCCCCCCCCCCCCGTATTTCCTGGTGTATCAGAAAACACGCTATGCAACATATAAATATCTGTGTGTGATGTTGCCAAACTAATCAAAAACCTTGATTCCAGTAAAGCAACTGGCCCTTACGGCATTCCAATTACAGTGCTGAGAAAACTTCAGTCAGAACTAGCTCCCATACTTACACAGCTGTTTAAGCATTGTCTTAAGGAGAATTTCTTCCCAACAGCCTGGAAAACCAAATCAGTATGCCCTGTATTTAGCAATTCAGGTGATCGATAATCTTCCTCTCAGTATAGACTAATATGTCTCCTGTGTGTCATGAGTAAGTTGCTAGAATCTGTGTTAAATAGAGAAGTAGTCAATCACGTCAGCAAATATAATCTTCTTAGTGATATACAATATGGTTTCCATTCTGTTAGATCTACAACAGATGTGCTAACGGTTATATCTCATAGGATTAGAAAATCTCTCGATGGAGGCTTCCTTTCTAGGGCAATTGCTTGACATATCAAAGGCCTTCGATAGGGTATGGCATAAAGGTCTACTTCACAAGATCGCCAGCTACGGTATGACTGAAAATGTCTTCCCAATTATTAAATCATTTTTCTCTGATAAGTTCGTAAGAGTAGTGGTTGATGGGCAGAAATCAGAAGCTCACAGTATTAATGCTGGAGTCCCTCAAGGGTTCATCCTGGGCCCAACTCTCTTCCTGATCTACATCAATGATCTTCCAAATCACATCTTAAAATCGTTCGTAGACATTTATGCTGACGTCTCTACCATATATGACAACACATGATTAGTTAAAGTTCAGAATAAAATCACGCTTTCTCTTAACGGTTAATTTAAAAAAAAAAAAAAATCTTCTGAACGCTATTAAAAGTTAAATTCTTCACTAGTTTGGAGACGGAATGCGTTGTTGTGATAAGTGATTTTTTTTCTCTACTAATTCGCACTTTTTATTTTAAGATTCAAATATTAATAACTACATTTTATTTCAGTATTTAATTTATGTATTTCTGTTGTATTAAATGCTAGCTTCTTTTTTTTTTTTTTTTTTTTTTTTTTCTCGTCCATAAATGTTTATCTACCAAGTTGATCTTAAATATTGTATAATCAATCCATTATATTATCATTTTCAGTCCTCCACCCCTAATTTCTGGCTCCCATCTTATCTCGCAATTACTTATAACGTCACCAACTAACTTCGGAAGACCCCCCCCATCCGATTTTGTTTTATATCATAAGTTGCTTAAAACGTGATTAGTTAAAGTTCAGAATAAAATCACGCTTTCTCTTAACGGTTAATTTTAAAAAAAAAAAAAATCTTCTGAACGCTATTAAAAGTTAAATTCTTCACTAGTTTGGAGACGGAATGCGTTGTTGTGATAAGTGATTTTTTTCTCTACTAATTCGCACTTTTTATTTTAAGATTCAAATATTAATAACTACATTTTATTTCAGTATTTAATTTATGTATTTCTGTTGTATTAAATGCTAGCTTCTTTTTTTTTTTTTTTTTTTTTTTTTTTTTTCTCGTCCATAAATGTTTATCTACCAAGTTGATCTTAAATATTGTATAATCAATCCATTATATTATCATTTTCAGTCCCCCACCCCTAATTTCTGGCTCCCATCTTATCTCGCAATTACTTATAACGTCACCAACTAACTTCGGAAGAACCCCCCCCATCCGATTTTGTTTTATATCATAAGTTGCTTAAAACGTGATTAGTTAAAGTTCAGAATAAAATCACGCTTTCTCTTAACGGTTAATTTAAAAAAAAAAAAAAATCTTCTGAACGCTATTAAAAGTTAAATTCTTCACTAGTTTGGAGACGGAATGCGTTGTTGTGATAAGTGATTTTTTTCTCTACTAATTCGCACTTTTTATTTTAAGATTCAAATATTAATAACTACATTTTATTTCAGTATTTAATTTATGTATTTCTGTTGTATTAAATGCTAGCTTCTTTTTTTTTTTTTTTTCTCGTCCATAAATGTTTATCTACCAAGTTGATCTTAAATATTGTATAATCAATCCATTATATTATCATTTTCAGTCCTCCACCCCTAATTTCTGGCTCCCATCTTATCTCGCAATTACTTATAACGTCACCAACTAACTTCGGAAGAACCCCCCCCCCATCCGATTTTGTTTTATATCATAAGTTGCTTAAAACGTGATTAGTTAAAGTTCAGAATAAAATCACGCTTTCTCTTAACGGTTAATTTAAAAAAAAAAAAAATCTTCTGAACGCTATTAAAAGTTAAATTCTTCACTAGTTTGGAGACGGAATGCGTTGTTGTGATAAGTGATTTTTTTTCTCTACTAATTCGCACTTTTTATTTTAAGATTCAAATATTAATAACTACATTTTATTTCAGTATTTAATTTATGTATTTCTGTTGTATTAAATGCTAGCTTCTTTTTTTTTTTTTTTTTTTTTTTTTTCTCGTCCATAAATGTTTATCTACCAAGTTGATCTTAAATATTGTATAATCAATCCATTATATTATCATTTTCAGTCCTCCACCCCTAATTTCTGGCTCCCATCTTATCTCGCAATTACTTATAACGTCACCAACTAACTTCGGAAGACCCCCCCCCCATCCGATTTTGTTTTATATCATAAGTTGCTTAAAACGTGATTAGTTAAAGTTCAGAATAAAATCACGCTTTCTCTTAACGGTTAATTTAAAAAAAAAAAAAAATCTTCTGAACGCTATTAAAAGTTAAATTCTTCACTAGTTTGGAGACGGAATGCGTTGTTGTGATAAGTGATTTTTTTCTCTACTAATTCGCACTTTTTATTTTAAGATTCAAATATTAATAACTACATTTTATTTCAGTATTTAATTTATGTATTTCTGTTGTATTAAATGCTAGCTTCTTTTTTTTTTTTTTTTTTTTTTTTTTTTTTCTCGTCCATAAATGTTTATCTACCAAGTTGATCTTAAATATTGTATAATCAATCCATTATATTATCATTTTCAGTCCCCCACCCCTAATTTCTGGCTCCCATCTTATCTCGCAATTACTTATAACGTCACCAACTAACTTCGGAAGAACCCCCCCCCCCATCCGATTTTGTTTTATATCATAAGTTGCTTAAAACGTGATTAGTTAAAGTTCAGAATAAAATCACGCTTTCTCTTAACGGTTAATTTAAAAAAAAAAAAAAATCTTCTGAACGCTATTAAAAGTTAAATTCTTCACTAGTTTGGAGACGGAATGCGTTGTTGTGATAAGTGATTTTTTTCTCTACTAATTCGCACTTTTTATTTTAAGATTCAAATATTAATAACTACATTTTATTTCAGTATTTAATTTATGTATTTCTGTTGTATTAAATGCTAGCTTCTTTTTTTTTTTTTTTTTTCTCGTCCATAAATGTTTATCTACCAAGTTGATCTTAAATATTGTATAATCAATCCATTATATTATCATTTTCAGTCCTCCACCCCTAATTTCTGGCTCCCATCTTATCTCGCAATTACTTATAACGTCACCAACTAACTTCGGAAGAACCCCCCCCATCCGATTTTGTTTTATATCATAAGTTGCTTAAAACGTGATTAGTTAAAGTTCAGAATAAAATCACGCTTTCTCTTAACGGTTAATTTAAAAAAAAAAAAAATCTTCTGAACGCTATTAAAAGTTAAATTCTTCACTAGTTTGGAGACGGAATGCGTTGTTGTGATAAGTGATTTTTTTCTCTACTAATTCGCACTTTTTATTTTAAGATTCAAATATTAATAACTACATTTTATTTCAGTATTTAATTTATGTATTTCTGTTGTATTAAATGCTAGCTTCTTTTTTTTTTTTTTTTTTTTTTTTTCTCGTCCATAAATGTTTATCTACCAAGTTGATCTTAAATATTGTATAATCAATCCATTATATTATCATTTTCAGTCCCCCACCCCTAATTTCTGGCTCCCATCTTATCTCGCAATTACTTATAACGTCACCAACTAACTTCGGAAGAACCCCCCCCCCATCCGATTTTGTTTTATATCATAAGTTGCTTAAAACGTGATTAGTTAAAGTTCAGAATAAAATCACGCTTTCTCTTAACGGTTAATTTAAAAAAAAAAAAAATCTTCTGAACGCTATTAAAAGTTAAATTCTTCACTAGTTTGGAGACGGAATGCGTTGTTGTGATAAGTGATTTTTTTCTCTACTAATTCGCACTTTTTATTTTAAGATTCAAATATTAATAACTACATTTTATTTCAGTATTTAATTTATGTATTTCTGTTGTATTAAATGCTAGCTTCTTTTTTTTTTTTTTTTTTTTTTTTTTCTCGTCCATAAATGTTTATCTACCAAGTTGATCTTAAATATTGTATAATCAATCCATTATATTATCATTTTCAGTCCCCCACCCCTAATTTCTGGCTCCCATCTTATCTCGCAATTACTTATAACGTCACCAACTAACTTCGGAAGAACCCCCCCCCCCATCCGATTTTGTTTTATATCATAAGTTGCTTAAAACGTGATTAGTTAAAGTTCAGAATAAAATCACGCTTTCTCTTAACGGTTAATTTAAAAAAAAAAAATCTTCTGAACGCTATTAAAAGTTAAATTCTTCACTAGTTTGGAGACGGAATGCGTTGTTGTGATAAGTGATTTTTTTCTCTACTAATTCGCACTTTTTATTTTAAGATTCAAATATTAATAACTACATTTTATTTCAGTATTTAATTTATGTATTTCTGTTGTATTAAATGCTAGCTTCTTTTTTTTTTTTTTTTTTTTTTTTTCTCGTCCATAAATGTTTATCTACCAAGTTGATCTTAAATATTGTATAATCAATCCATTATATTATCATTTTCAGTCCCCCACCCCTAATTTCTGGCTCCCATCTTATCTCGCAATTACTTATAACGTCACCAACTAACTTCGGAAGAACCCCCCCCCCATCCGATTTTGTTTTATATCATAAGTTGCTTAAAACGTGATTAGTTAAAGTTCAGAATAAAATCACGCTTTCTCTTAACGGTTAATTTAAAAAAAAAAAAAATCTTCTGAACGCTATTAAAAGTTTAATTCTTCACTAGTTTGGAGACGAAATGCGTTGTTGTGATAAGTGATTTTTTTCTCTACTAATTCGCACTTTTTATTTTAAGATTCAAATATTAATAACTACATTTTATTTCAGTATTTAATTTATGTATTTCTGTTGTATTAAATGCTAGCTTTTTTTTTTTTTTTTTTTTTTTTTTTTTCTCTCGTCCATAAATGTTTATTTATCTACCGAGTTGATTGCAAAAATAGATTACCTAATTGTACTCATTTTTAGTGCGTGGGAGGGGAATCTATCACCATACTTTCCCTTAAACAGGTCCGTTGGACTTTTATTAAGTACAATACTTAATAGTTATTTTTTATTTTTTATTTATTTATTTATTTATTTATTTATTTATTTTTTTTTAATGGAGAGTAGAAAACGCATTGTGGATGCGTTATCGGCAGCTGCTGTTACTCTCGCTTCTTCTTATTTGTCCCTCAGTCCTCATTTTTTAAATGAGTGATTTTTCTGACAAAGGGAGAAGAAAAAGCTGTTTTCTAGGTTGGCAGTATTTTTGCACGAACAGTTGGCAGAGTTGGTGGAAATTTTCTGTTTCTATGTCTATCCTTGTAGCCATGTCACTAGTAAGGGTGCTGGAGGTAAACGTTTTGTCTGGGCTGACGTTATCCGCCTGATAGTCAGGGACCCGAACCTTAGATTAACCACTAAGGAGGCTGTCCTATCAGCAGGTGCAAAGTACTGGGGCTGCTGTATTGCCATTTGGTGAATGGAATCTGGACCATGCAGTAGCTTCTGGTGGGGCCTCTCGATGCCATACTAGTGGGTAATTGTTACGGCTTTACCTTATCATGTGGTACAAAAAAAAAAAAAAATTCTTCGTTTCTTTTTCTCTCTTAGTTTCCCCTCTCTGTCCTGCTCTAAGTAAATCTGTCGACCTAGTCCACAAATTCCAAAATTTCATCATGACAAGTTTCAAGAAAAAATACACGATTAAACCCGGTTATCCAACTTCCAACGTAGACCCCTACTACCATGTCTCCTTCTCCAACATCAGGGGTCTACGTTCTAACCTTCCAGAGGTTGAAACCCAATTACAGGAGACTAAACCAGACCTTTTATTTTTAAGTGAAACTGGCATTGGACAGGCTATTTCCCTAGATGAGTTTGCAATTACAGGATACTCTAACTTAACTTCTAAATCTGACCCCCAAGATCGCCATGGGCATGGAATATGTGCCTATATTAAAGATAGCTTTCCATGTGGGAGGGACATCTCCAGGGAAGATCCTAACTTACCCTATATGTGCTTCCGGGTTGCTTTAGCTCACACTACTGCATTTATATTTACTCTCTATCGCCCCCACAACAGCGGAGTTACTATCTTTCAAAGCATATCTGAGAAAATTGACCAAGTCCTTTCTACTTATCCTTCAGCTAACATTCACGTATGTGGAGACTTCAATGTTCACAACGTCGAATGGTTGACCCACTCAAACAAGACCGATGATGAGGGGAGGTTCTGTCATGATTTCTCCATTGCCTATGACCTCACTCAGATTGTTCAGGAACCTACCCGTGTGCCCGATAATGACGGCCAGTATGCGAGCCTACTAGACCTTTTTCTCACAACTTGCCCTGAACTATGTTCAGTTTCTGTTCTGTCGCCTCTTGGATCTTCCGACCACTCTGTTGTATCAATTAAGATAAAAATGAAATGTAATAAGTCCCCAGACGTACCACTTCATCGTACAGTATATCGATACACTAAGGCTGACTGGGATAGCTTCCGTACATTTATATCTGATCTACCTCTGCATTCCATGTTTAAAAAGGATGTGTCCTCTATAGTATTAGACCTAACTGAATGGTTAATTGTAGGTATTGACCATTTCATACCCTCTAAAAAGTTTCAGCAAAAACCTAACAGCCAGCCATGGTTCTCTCCAGAATGTGCTGCTGCCATTGCGCACAGAAATCACTTTTTCCACTGCTTCAAACGTAATAGATGTATGGAAACTAAAGCCGTTTTCAGGACTGCCAGCAACCATTGTAAGAAAGTAATAAGGAACGCAAGAGAGTTGTATGCTCAATCTGTTAAGTCCAAAGTAGCTGAGCAGCGGCTTGGTTCCCACCAGTTTTGGCAAATAGCAAACAGAATCCTGAACAGAAGCGTGTGCTCCATCCCAACTATTATCAATGGACCTGAGGTAATCTCGTCAGCATCAGACAAAGCCAAACTCTTTGTCAAGAACTTTGCAGCTAATTCTACCCTTTGCGACCAAGACCGCCAACCCCCAATATTTCCTCCTGTATCAGAAAACACGCTATGTGATATACGTATATCTGTACGTGATGTTGCCAAGCTAATCAAAAACCTTGATTCGAGTAAAGCAACTGGCCCTGATGGTATTCCAATTATAGTACTCAAAAAACTTCAACCTGAACTAGCGCCCATACTTACAAAACTGTTTAAACGTTGTCTTAAGGAGAATAGTTTCCCATCTCCCTGGAAAATCTCATCAGTATGCCCTGTATTTAAGAATTCAGGTGATCGCTCATCCCCCTCTCAGTACAGGCCAATAAGTCTCCTGTGCGTCATGAGTAAGTTGCTAGAATCTGTGTTAAATACAGAAGTAATCAAACATCTCAACAAAAATAACCTTCTTAGTGACACTCAATATGGTTTCCGTTCTGCTAGATCTACAGCAGATGTCCTTACAGTTATATCGCATAGGATTAGCAAATCTCTCGACGGTGGCAATCTTTCTAGGGCAATTGCTCTTGACATATCTAAAGCCTTTGATAGGGTATGGCATAAAGGTTTACTTCATAAGATCGCTAGCTATGGTATAGCTGGAAAAGTCTTCTCAATTATTAAATCATTTCTTTCTGATAGGTTCATAAGAGTAGTAGTTGAGGGGCAAAAATCAGAAGCTCTCAGTATTAATGCCGGTGTCCCTCAGGGATCCATCCTGGGCCCAACTCTTTTCCTGATCTACATTAATGATCTTCCAAATCATATCCTTACATCATTTGTAGACATTTATGCTGACGACACTACCATTTATGGTACCACATCTAAAACAGTAAACGAGCAAGTACTCTCCAATTCTCTCTCCTCTGATCTTGAGCATGTAGTACAATGGGGAATGGAGTGGCTGGTTACTTTTAATGCATCTAAAACCAAGCTTCTCTCTTTACATCATCAACATTTTAATCCACATTTGTCATCAATTGAAATGAATTGCTCTCGTCTTCAGGAGGCCTCAAGTTTTGACAAGCTTCTGGGCTTGACCATTACTCCTGATCTTAAATGGAACACGTATATCAAATCTGTTGCCAAGGCCGCTGGAAAAATGGTGGGATCTTTCTATCGATCCAGTAGATATCTCACTGCTGATGCTATTCTCTATCTATATAAGAGCCAGGTACGTCCAAGGATGGAATACTGTTGCCACATCTGGGCAGGAGCTGCTAGAAAGGACTTGTCCTGCCTTGATAGAGTTCAAAATAGACTTCGTAGCCTCGTAGGAGATGTCCTTTTCTCCTCCTTACAACCTCTATCTCACAGAAGAGATGTTGCGAGTTTGTCTCTGATGTATCGTTATTTTCATGGAAAGTGTTCAACTGAGCTTCAATCTATGGTCCCCCCTCGCCAAACTTTCACAAGAAACACTCGTCTAGCTGTAAACACTATCAATAATTTCCCCCACTCTTTATCTGTGCCTAAACCTAAACATAGATTCCATGAACAAAGCTTCTTTCTTAGAACTGCACGCCTGTGGAATTGTCTTCCGTTTTCCTGCTTTCCGGCTGACTACAATATGGTTGTGTTCAAGTCTAAGGTAAATAAGTTCTTGATGAGCCGTTCCATATAAGTTATTAAATTTACCAAATTTTCATTACTAATGATTACTATATTGACCAACTTCTACTGTACACTCTTTAACCCTTATCCTTGAGTGGCCTCTGGGCCTTGATAATGTGGTGATGCCTTTGTAAAAAAAAAAAAAAAAAAAAAAAAACCACATCAAAGGCCATAAATGACCAAGTTCTATCTGATTCTCTCTCCTTGATCTTGAGTGCGTAGAAGAATAGGGGAAAAAGTGGTTGGTTAATTTTAATGCATCTAAAACCAAGCTTCTATCATCAACGCTCTGATCCCCATCTGGCATTAATTGAAATGAATGGCTCTCGTCTTGGGGAGGCTCCATGTTTTGACAAGCTTCTGGGCTTTATCTTTACTCCTCATCTGAAATGGAACACGTACATCAAATCTCTTGTCAAGGTCGCTGGAAAAATGATGGGATCGTTCTACCACTTCAGCAGATATCTCACTGCTGATGTAATTCTCTAATTTTATAAAAGCTATGCCTAAGAAATGAGTACTGTTGCCACATCTGTGCAGGAGCTGCTAGAAGGATCTTATCCTACCTTGACATAGTTCAAAATAGACTTCGTAGCCTTTTCTATTCCCTGCAACTTCTTTCTCACAAAAGATACGTTAGAAGCCTGTCTCTGCTTTATCGTTTTTTCATGGCAAGTGCTCGTCTGAGCTCCAATATTTGGTCCACCTTCGCCAAAGTTTCATGAAAAACACTCGTCTAGCATCTTTTTTTTTTAAATTCAACTTTCCCCCCAAACAAGGCACAGTGCCACTTTGAAGTAAGGGGTTACTATCGGGGAGATAAGTTGCAAGGATATTATGAAGGGAGATGAGTGGCAAGATATCTGTTCACATTACACTTGAACTTCTGTATGTCAGTACAGTTGGGAAAGCAGAAGCGAGTTCTAAAGTCTAGCAATTCTGGGGAAGAAACTATTGGAGTAGAAAACTTTCTTACACCTACGGATCTCTACTGTGAAGGGATGGGATTTAGCTGCTTGTCAGGTTTTTCCGGGGTGTTCACGTCGAGGGGGTACAAGTGCTTGTAGTTTGTCAGAGCATTCACCATTAAAGTACTTGTAGAACAGGCAGAGGGTTACAATATTTCGTCGATGGGACAGAGGCTGAAGCCTAGAAGCTAGTTCAGGACCTATCAGGTTGGCAACTCTTTTGAACCAGGAGTGAGAGACTAGTAGCAGATGCACAAGCCCAAATGTGATAACAGTACTCCATACATGGGCGAATGGTGGCTTTATAGAGGTACAGGATACTTTCCAGTGTAAGTGGCTCTACAATATTATCCCATTGGCTACTGTACACTTATCAACCATTATCCTCGAGTGACCTCCGAGCCTTGATAAGTGATGATTTCTATGTAAAAAAAAAACAGTTTGTATTTAATAAAATTCATACTCCTTTCGACACTTCAACCATATTGAGAGCAAAAAAACGTCAGTTTTTACTTGTAGACATAGTTTCAATCATGAAACTTTTGTTATGTTTTGGTTTGATTTCGATTCTAGCTGATGGCACTCAAACCATGCTTTTTTTTTACTTTGGTACAATATAATATAAAATAATTAACTATAATTCTAAATACAAAAATCTGCATTAAAATATCATATTTGAGCGTATTTTACGACCGGGCAACGCCTGGCGCCCCTGCTAGTTTACTATAAAAATACCATGTACCAATGAAAATTGATTAGTTTGTAATTATAGGAGATTTCAAATTTATAAAAAAGTAATTGGAGAGCACAACTATCTTTACAAGTCCGACAAGTTCGTTAAATATCCATGTTATCGGTATAAATAATCAAACACAACAATCTTTATTTAATAGTAGTTGTTTTATGTTTACAAAGTAAAGTTTATTCGGATTACATTTACAATTTCGTAGCCAGATGTTTTCAGTTTATAAAAAGGGTAAGAAGAAAGTTTATTGCAAAAGGCTGTGTAGATCCGTCCTTTCGTTTCTCCTGGCCTACTGGTGTGCAGCTATTTCATATATTTTATAAATAAGACACACTCACAACTAGTATAACTCAGATGTTTATGATATGTTAATCAACCTATAATTAATTCAGAGTGTTGCATTGATTGAGTGATGTGGAAATCAAATTGTCCAAAAAATGCCTTGAATTGATTATGATTATAAATGCACTTCGTGAACCAGGGCCATCCACTCTTAGATGAATTGGATAAATATTTGTGGGCGGGAGATGTATCGGGAAGGAAAAATAATTATACGGATGAAAACAATTGACACTTTTCTCTCAAATGTAAAAATAGTCCAGTTTTGTGGTCATCTGCACACCATCAACTCAATGAGTAAAACACAACAAATGACAGGCAGAAAGAAGTTGTGGATTCAGCTGCGATTGAAAAAGGGAAGAAGGTATGAAAGAGACTCACACATTAAAGAGTTCATGTTGAGAATTATTTTTATCTTCTTTTTTCTTTGATCTTCAGGGCAAATCATTTTGTTGATATTAATATTTGAGATTTGTTATTGACTGTGTGATGGTATCAAGATTTCTTTAGCTTTAGCGTGGGTGTCTTGGAAAGTGTTTTATATTTCTTCGACCTCTACAGAAAATGACTACAAATGTATAAAGTATAAAACTGAGATAAACAAGAAAAGTAAAAAAAAAAACTCACATTCACACAGGTCTATACAGCAGTTGCCTATTTTACAAGTAAATACATTGTACATTGCCTGAATATTGCAATATATCAGAACATTTAAACAAAGTCTTTTCTAAAAAAGATTAAGTTCAGTTCTATAACAGAAATAATGGTTGATTTTAAAGATGTGTTTGAGTCATTATTTTAACTAGCCTGTTTACACGGTTATCCACTAAATTCTATATATTAAGTATTACTTAACAAATTATTAACGAGTTTACATTTTTATAAATATTTAAGGAACGAGTGAATAAAAATCCATGAAACTTTGAAAAAGTGCTTATAATACTATTCAGATACTCTGGTCAGAAAATAAAAGTATTTAAAACAGTATTAGCTAAACTATGGCAGAAGACAGGAATATCTGTTGATTTCAGTGTGTCAAGTTATTACTGAGGCTGAGAAAGAAAAACACAATATACCCATAACTTGTTTATTGAAATAATTTTCAAACATTAAATGAACTAAGAAAAATGCTTAGAACACAATAACTACATAGCAATTTCTATGTTGACATAATTAGTAGGGGATATACGATCTGTTTTTATGAATCACTTGTAAAAGAGGTTGGTCCACAGAATTAGTCAAATTTGTGTTTTCGTCAACAGTTATTCCTCGCGATACCTCTTGGAGAGCATCCCACAACTCGCAGTACCTCTTGAAGAGCATCCCACAAGTCACCTTTGCTCTTAAATTGGTGTCCACTTGCACAGAGACGTCGCTTCATGATACTTCAAAGGTGCTCAATTGGGTTCAAATCTGGTGAATTCGTAGGCCACTCCATCTTTCGTAGCCCAGAGAACCCCAGTTGTTGCAAACACTCTTTGCTTTTGTTTGTTGCATGCGAGGGAGCATTATCCTGCATAAAAATAATGGTTCTTCTGAACGTCAACCTTTGCTTCTTCAGCTATGGTTCAAAGTTCTCCATCAGAAAAGCTATGTAAGCATTTGGCGTCATTTTTACGCATTCTGGGACTCTCCACTCCAACTAAAGTACCTCCGATAATCCCAGCCCAAATCATTATCCCACCACCACATTCTTAGCGCCTTAAACGCTGATGACGATGCCGTCCATCTAGAACCCACCCTTTGCTCTAGCCATCTAGGCCATCAAGAATGACACGCACTTCATCGGTGAACAAAACTTTGGAAAAATCCGTTTTCATGTTGTCCTCTACCCATTTCAATCGGTTTTGTATGTGATGTTGCTTTAATGGAGGCATTGTCACAGGTTTAATAGACTTTGCCACTTCTTTCAGAAGGCGACATCGAGTACTTTTTGAAACATTCTTCAATCCGGCTTGTCAAAGACTTTTCGACTTGTCTGGACAGGGTTCTTAACAAGTTCACGTTTAATTTGGAGTAGAGAATGGCGTGAAACAACTCTAGATTTACCTTTATCAGCTCTCTTGTGCACCTTTGTAGGGTCCTTGACAAAGTTATTCACAGTTTGATGGTACCTTCCTATCATTTTCGATATTTCGATGGTAGTTTTACTTTTTGTTAGCTGTTCTGTAATAGTATTCTTTTCAGAACTACTCAAACCACCTTTACGACTCATTTTATTGACAAAAAAAACTGCCTTGTTAATAATTTCACACACTTCAAATACCGTGGATTCAGCAATTATGATGGCAAGTTGTTTATATTGCGCGAAACAGTACGAGAATTTCACAGTACGCGCAACTCAGCATTGCCAACGTTTCCGAAGCTTTTGATACAAAACTACCAGTAAGTTTCTGAAACTGGTAGAAAAATGTTATCTCGTTAATAATTTGACATGCAGTATATATGTGTGTGTGCGTGTGTGTGTGTATGTGTGAGTAAATTTCTCATATTATAAACAATATGAATTCTGGTTGTTAAATAGACATTCAATGTACGCATATTGGTTTTCTGTATTTGCATAGAAAACGGTGACGGTGAAGATGTGTATAAGATTAATGGTAAATAAATGTAGGTGTTTATTTTGTGTGAGCCGTGAGATATTGAAGCAGCAGGAATCGTTAGCCTTAGTACAGACGTAGATTTTTTGTATCTCTACAATTATATAAATGCAACTTTTTCTGTGTGTGAGTTTGTTCCTTATAGACTCCGAAATGGCTGAGCAGATTTTCTTTAAAATTTACAGAACTTTAGTGTATAAGTCTGGGAGTGATCTTAGTTTAGTTTTGTGTCAGAATGCCTCCGATAATTACCGATAATCGATAATCAAAACCGTAATTTTAATTTATCTATTATTGGTAAAGCCATTTTTTCCATATCGTCACTTAGAAACAATGATAGAAGAACGTGCCATGAAAATTCTACTGTGGGTAAGTTGATAAATGTTTTTTTTTGTTTTGCATGACGTGCTCTGTAGGTTCAAACTCTGCACGTAATTTTTTTTTCATTAACTACAAAGAATTTTTAAGGACTTGAAAATTTGCGTGTATATATATATATATATATATATATATATATATATATATATATATATATCTTTGCATGACGTGGTCTGTAGTTGCAAACCCCACACATAAATTTCTTACTGTCTTTTTTTTAGTTAGATGGAAAGAAGTTTATATTTATATAAAATAATTTTATAGAAGAAACAATAGGTTCTCGGGAGTGCGATGTAGAATAACATATTTCAGACTAAGTTACTGCATGGAGGCATGTGAAGCTTCCTTCCGGGCGATTTCACAGATTTCGTTGACAATAAAAATATAGGAGCGTTGATAATCACTTAATCTCGGGCAACGTCGGGTCTTCCTACTAGTATCTTTCTAATTTTGTTTCATTTTACTTCAGTGGAAAAGGAAATTACGGGAATCCTTCCTAGGCTAACACTTGATCTATATATGATATACATAAATATCCGAGTGTTTAACTAAAGTTCTCCTTTACCTCTAAAATGTTGAGAAGCGACGAACATTAATTTTCTGCTTCCCAATTGATCAGTTATGTTATAAATATAATTTGCATACGAGAGGAGTGGAGAAGAATGAGGCCGCATGTTTAGCAGTAAAGAGAACACATCGAATGTAAGAAGTGCTAATAACGTAAATGCAATAGGAGTGCTGTCAATTTCTTTTTCATTTTTAGATTATTGAAGGCTAGCTGTGCCTGGCCATGTATCAAGGGCTAGCTGTGTCTGGCAGTGTAGTGACGTCTAGCTATGTCATACATTTAGTGAGAGCTAGTGGAATCTGACCATGTATTGAGAGCTGGTTAAATTCGGCTATGTAGTAAGGGCTAGTTTAGTCTGGCCGTGTACTGAGGGTTAATGAAGTCTGGCTGTGTACTGAGGGCTAGTTGTAGCTATGTACCGAGAGCTAGCTTTATCTGGCAATGTATTGAGGGCTAGCTGTGTTTGGCTGTGTATCGAGAGCTAGCTGTGTCTAGTTGTGTATCAAGAGCTGTGTCTGTTATTAAGTCTGGCCATGTCAAGAGGGCTATATGTCTAGCCGTGTATTGCAAGTTAGCTCTTTCTGACATTATATCAAGAGCTGGCTGTATCTGACTGTGTATCGTGCTAGCTATGTCTGGTTGTGTATCGAGGGCTAAATGTGTTTGGCTGTGAATAGAGGGCTAGATGTGTTTGGCTGTGTATTGATGGTTAGCTATGACTGGCCGTATATCGAGAGTTAGTAAACACTAGCTATGCCTGGCTGTATATCGAGGGCTAATTAAATCCGGCTATTTAGTGTGGACTAGTTTATTCTAGCTGAATAATGAGACTTAGTGAAGTCTGACCGAGTACTACGGGTTATTTAAGTCTGGCTTTGTATAAAGCACTAGAGATTTAAGTGGTGATCTGAGCACGAGTTTATATGATGTGACATGATCTTTAAACTGTGTGGTCTCAAAATATATTTTGCATATGAGTTGAGTGACTGCGATAAAAAGGACGGATTTTGAAGAAGAACGAGGCGGAGTGTTTGGCAGCAAAGATAATATGTCAAAATTAAGAAGGCGTGCTAATAACGCGAATGTTCTAGGAGTACTCTCGATTACTTTTTCCGTTTTAGATTCTACATATGCACCCATGTACATGTGTTTGTATGGGTAAGTTTTCATTCTACTATTTATATTAGCAGGATTTATATTCTTGTGGAAAATGTGATGTCATAATTTGATTTTAGTAGAATTCATTCAAAAATATGTAATGTCATTATTTTATATGAGTGACATCTGATTAATCACCAATCACCATCTTTACTTTCCGGACGATCTCTTATGTTTATACGTGTGTGAAAGGTGATAAGAAGGGCTATGACTGTTCATTATTTTGACTCTCAGTTAATATCTTTTTTGTTTTAGATAGTGAGGTGGTTCTCTCTTAATTAACTGTGTTTAACTGTGTCGGATATATACTCGAGAGTCAAAACAATGAAAAGAATATTCTCTTGTCATAGCCACAGTGATGACTTACATATGAACATGAAATATAGGTTTTAGGTAAGAAAATATGGGGATAATTAAATCAATTATTTAAAAATAGAACAACTGATATGAATCAAATTCTGATAAACTGCTAAAGAATTCTCGGGAAATATTGTGGTGTTACTGAAATAAAAAAAAAGTCTCTTATTATTCATTTTTCCCCTTTTTACGATAAATCCATTTTTTTTTGGGGGGGATCATGAAAGAATCTCAGATTTCGATCACAATTAAATGTTTTTTTTTTGTTTTTTTTAATTAAAACAATCTAATAATAACTTTCTTCCTTTTGTATAAGAAAATCATTTTTTATTCAAAACTTTATCAGTTCGAAAAATATCTCACATCAAATAAAAAGTTATAGAATTAAGTCAGCCGATTTAAAATTGATCTGAAATTGAAAACAATTTCTTTTAAAAACAAACCTTTGAAAATTCTTCTGCTTTTTAACGCGTGTCATATTTAAATGGTGACATATGATAGATATACAGCTGGAACACAAAAAATATCAATTAATGTAAAATATACGGAAAGAGAAAAGAGGGGCCAGAGGAGGATTAAAAGAAAGATGTTACAAACACTTTTTAGTTTATTGTTTGCACACCCGAGCTGTCTCTACCTCTTAGATAGGATCTAAAAAAGAACCTCCAATCCAATAGTTCCCTCACTATCAACCAAGCTACAACTGCTGTCACATCGCTGCAATGTTGCATCCTTGCGCTTTTTTTTTAAGTATGTTAATAAAATGTTCTCTGGCGAACTCGTAACACTTTTACCTTCTAGCTATTAGTACCCTGATTAATTCAACAAGTAGCAACCCTCCAGCACTTCACTGTAGACGTCACTTGATCCCGGAACGCTTTTTATTCTAATAGTTTCTTCCTTGAAGCTGCAATACATTCGGATTCCTTCATTCTTTTCTGCTTCCCTGCCTGTACTAATATGTTGAAATTTGAAATTTAAATGTAATACGAACAGATATCCTATTTCTTAACTCCCCACATAGTAGATATGGCCCCAAATAGTAGACCTTTCATCCAAATGGCAACATGTCCTGTTCTGAGTGAAAGTCTGACGAAGTTGTTGGATCGTTGATACGATTCGGTAACAGAAATATGTGTAACTAAACAGATAGAACGATAATAAAATAAAACATATATATTTGAGCACTTTCTTTAGGTTTTTACTCATTACAATTTTATATATATATATATATATATATATATATATATATATATATATATATATATATATATATATGCGTAGCAAGGCCGGGGAGGGCGGTCAGCCCCGGGCGGCAGCATTTTGAGAGGGTAAAAAAAAAATAAATGAAAGATAACAAAAAATCTGAAATTTTATACCGAAAAGGTTGTAAAACATCGGGACTTTTAGAGATATCGGAATCAGAAAAATGTCTCCCTATTTTATAAGCGGCACGCGCCAGGGGCGGCATTTTGGGAGGTTAAAAATAGAAAATAGAAAAATAAATAAACGGTAATAAAAAATCGGATTTTTTTTACCGAAAAGCTTGTAAAAAATCGGAACTTTTGGAGGTATCGGAATCAGAAAAATGCGTCCCTCATTTACGAGCGGCCCATGTCAGGAGGGCGGCATTTTGAGGGAGTAAAAATAGAAAATAGAAAACATAAATAGAAATAAATAAAATCTAACAAAATATCTTAAATTTTATGCTGAAAAGTTTTTAAAAAATCCGAACTTTTGGAGATATCGGAATCGGGAAAATGTGTCCCTAATTTACGATTCCAAAACCGATTGTTTAAAATTTTTAATTTAATTTTTCATTATTGGTACTAATGATAAATATTTATTGCTTTTAAATAATCACTAAAACTAAAATGATAATAACATCAAAATACGATGTAAATTTATTTTATTTGTAAAACAAAGTTTTAAAAAAGTTGCATAAATTATCTAGGTAATCTTTCAAAGAAAGCAGTTGATTTACATGTTCCAAAAATATTGATACATTAAAGAAAACATTTTTGTCAAGAAAAATACTTTCAAACATCACTGATAATTAAATGATACAATGGAAAATAAGCAAGAGAGAATCACGAGATTTTGGAATTGTAGAAACATTAAGCAAGCACTGACTAAAATTCAACTGTAAACAGATTTTATGATCGTCATATCAGGGAATATCATTTTTAATGGGAACTAAGCGCTAAACCTCAAACACTATTTAAGTGGCTTTCTATTTGATAGTTTTAATACTGCCGAATTTCTCTCAAGTTTCGAACAATCACAGAGTAATTGATTTTTTTCAAACTATTAACAAAATTTTATCATCATTCATGTATTTATTATTAAACCGAAATTTATTATGATGAATTGATTCTGGTAATAGGATCTTCATTTTTTACTTTTTTTCATTAATATAATAATTGTAAAAGATAATACAAGAAAAATCTCCTTAGAACGCGTACCTAACTTAGAAAAATCGACTTACTTGCTTTAAAACAAGAGTAAATATTTAAAAATATGTATATTTCTGTGAGAGGCACTTAAATCCTATTTAAAACTATATCGGCTTTAAGAATGGTCTTAAACTCTATCTTCAATTGACATTTATTCGGTAGATGCTTAATTTTCATACCTATAGGTGTATATATATATATACATGCGTACACACACACACACACACACACACACACACACACATATATATATTTATTTATTTATACACATGTGTGTGTGTGTGTGTGTGTGTGTGTGTGTGTGTGTGTGTGTGTGTGTGTACTAGTGATTGGATGATTCCAAATTTTTTCCCGATTCCGATTCAATTACTGATTCTGTCTTAAATTCCTGATCCGATACGATTCCCGATTCCGATTCTTTTTAAATTTCTAAATATTTAATTAATGATTTGTTTTTGTGTTTTTTTTTTCGAATTACTCTAAAACCTTCTCATGTCTGCAAATATTTTCGCAAACAAAAAATGCACTTAGTGTGTGTGTGTGTGTGTGTGTGTGTGTGTGTGTGTGTGTATAGGAGGGGCATATATTAACTATACGGGGGGGTTCTAAATATTTTTCTCGAATGTTTTCCTTTTAATTGATTGAAAATAATGAAATAACTAAAGATGCATTTCTCTTTTAAAACAAAGCCGATTTGCATTTGTCATTAGTTGGCAAAATGCTATCTGAATATTTTATAACCTTTGAAAATAATTAACGATTGTTATGCAAAATAAAACGGTATAGAAACCGTATAGTTAACAAAGTCGCCTCTCCATTTTAAACATGAGTTTCTAAATAACATAGTTACTATATAGAAAACAATTCTTAACTTAAGAACGGATGTGAATGTATTCTTAACTATTCTATACGTTCTTTCTACTAAAGAATGTCCATGTGTTTACCCTAATCATAAATATTTGCCCGGTTATTACTACTGACAATGTCATAGATATGTAGTAGATTGATTTTTTTTAATGCAAAAAAAAAAAAAAAATAATAAATAAAAAAACGAAACAAAAAACAAGATATAGATAATTATAATAGAAACACTTTTTACTAATATTGTGAGAATTTTGGACTAACACTCTTGGCTAAAAACGATATTATGCTTTTGTTTTATTCGACTTTCATTTTGTTTTATGCGATTGCATATGGACACCATGAAAATCTTGCCGGCAAAAAACACAAACAATTATTTTTATATTTAAACTTTCGTACATTAATTTAACCTAAAATGATGAATAATCATCATTTCCAGGCTACACTAACATTGTAGAAATGTTCACTAAGCCGAAGTCTGACTGGCAAGGTTGTAAAAACTATGCGTAATCACTTAGGCCCCCTTCCCCCAAAAAGCTTACAGAATTTATTTCCGTGAGGAAAATAATAATTTTTGGTTAGTGTTCTAAAATGCGACAATGTCTCTGAAATGAAAAATTACATCCAATTAATATTGCTCAAGCGTTTCTCAACTGGAAGGATCTAGAGATTTTGGCAAAGCAGGTGAGAAAGAAAATCATCGATCAGATCAAAGAAAGCAAATATTTTTGCATAATTTTTTATCGCACTCCTGATGTATCTCACAAGGACCAGATGAGTGAGGTGTAAAAATTGACGAAAATAAAGTGACAATGGATAAGTCGTTTCTCCGCTCCATCGAGACAAAATGTAAAAGCGCGGAGGACATTTCTAAACTGATTTTGAGAGAACTGGAGAACGATGGGATTCAGATTTGTGATTGTATTGGCCAGGCATTTGACAATGCTGTTATTTTGACAGGCCACCGATCGGGTGTGTAAAAACAAATCTCCGAAATCAACCCAAAATCTCTATTTGTGTCATGCACAAGCTATTTATCAAGTCTGGCTTGTGTACATGCCGCTTCTCTAGCGGTTCACTCTGTTATATTTTTTGGCATACTGGACCGGTTATTCTCCTTCTTTTGTACATCTACACATCGCTGGGACGTCTTGATTCAGTTGACCAGTCTAAGTATCAAGCGGAATGTGAAAACTAGATGGAGTAGTCGAGCAGATGCTGTAAATGTTGTGGTAAAAAAATTATTTGAAGTCGTCATTGTCCTGGAACAGCTCACAGAAGAAGTGGAAAATGCAACCACAAGATCAGATGCATCTTTAATTCTCAACTCGGTATTGTCGTTTCTGTTTCTTTTATTTCTGAGCCTTTGGAAAACTATTCTCCCAGAAATCAATGCTGCCCAGAAGTATCTACAAGAAAAGGGGCTTGATTTACAACAAAGTTCTGTCAGGCTGATAGTGTTGAGAGATTGCCTTCTTCAGAATAGAGAAAAAATGGTGAATACTGCAATAGACGAGTAAAAAAAACAAAAAAACTCTGCTCTGAAATGGGGCATTGTATACGCAAAAGGAAACGAATGGGTGGTGAATGATTGACTGATGCAGCACTGGAGTTTGATACTGAGTTGAGACGGGAAATGCTGTCTGTCATAGACAGGCTGACTGAAGAAATATTTTGCAGATTTCAACAAGTTCACAATCTTGCAAATAAATACGGTTTTCTTACACCATCGAATCTGCTTGATGATAATTATGATTGTCAGCTTGGTGAAGTTGACGAAGATATAGATAAAGATAAATTCTTTGCCAAAAAGAAGATTACAGTATTTGTGAAAACTTCAGGAAAAGACAAAATCAATGGACCTCTTGAACTTTTGAACTTCATACAGATATACCACCTTGGGGATTCCGTTCCTAATATTGTGATCTTGCTGCGCATTTTCCTTACTGGAGCTATTAGCGTTGCTATCTGTGAGCGGTCTTTCTCGAAACAGTAGCTCATAAAAAACTACCTTCGATCAAAAATGAACCAGACAAGGCTTACAGACTTTGCAATCCTCTCTATAGAGAGGGAACTTGTCGATAGAATGAATTTTGATAGAGTTATTGATAACTTTGCCGAAAAAAAGCGCGAAAAGTGTTTGTAAATTTTCAACCGACTTTATACCTTGAGATAGTTCTCTCACAAAAAATAAATTGATAGCCTTATTTTCGATTCATAAATACATTTATTTAAAAAAAAATTTAACCTATTTTTAAAATGATTGAAACATTATTAACAACAACAAATTTCTTAAATTTTGCGCTTAAACCGAGCGATTACACACACGGATTTCAAAAAGCATGAATACAAGACGTTTTTTCTCTTCGTGAGGCTCGACCTCTTAATAATAACATTATGAAGAAAAAGAAAAGAACACTACATCGGAGTATCCTCTCCTTTATACAGCCATGTTTTTTTGTGAAAATTCGGAAATAACAACAATAAAAAAGTAAATAA
>NC_136499.1:75054908-75267408 GCF_053919585.1 Euprymna scolopes | reverse complement strand
TAAATAAATATATAAAAATGAGAATTTTTTCACAATAAAAATAACACACTGTTTCAGATACTCACAGATTAACCACACATATACAAATATAAAAATAAATACTTCTATGATATCGACATGTATACTTTAATTCGATTTTTTAAAATTGTTACAAGAAAAATAATGAAAATGGAAACAAGTTAAAACTACATACCAGCATAAAAGACCCATAAGATTAAACAATCATCGGAAATGCCCTTTTCTTCAAGATGTTAAATTTTAAACATGTATTCAATTTCTCTCGAACTAATTAATATAAACTATCCACAAGAAAAAAATTCAGAATCATTTCCTAATTTAATGGCATCATCAAACAATTAATAGGTTTCTTCCACATGATATATAGTTTAGATCAAATTATAATAAACGAAAACAGCATTAAGTTAGACAAGATTAAACGCTAAAATTAAATTTTGTTTTCCTACAAACCACCATGCTTTCATTTTCACTTACGTTTTTAGGCTCTCAAACCCTTTCAGCTTTCTTCTCTTCCTCCCAAATGGATGTCTACCTTGCATTTCAATGTTACGCAACATAATTTCTTTCCTTAACACTTTGCTAATAGCTTTCAAAGAAATTTGGAACCCTTCATCCCTCTTTGATCTATCTTGTTTCCCATTTTTTCATTCTCTCTAATTATCTCTCTTATATCTAAGTTTCAATCTTTAATATTTAAAAATAAAAATAATCTTTTCAATGTTTAAGACGAAGTATAAAATATTATCCTATGAGCTAATTTGATTATATTGTGTTGGTATATCAGCTTTTCTATTGTACCTCACACACACACTTACACACACATACACATTTCCATACACAAACAGCCATACACGCACACGCACGCGCACACACACACACACACACATATATATACTAGTAGGCTGCCCAGCGTTGACCGATCGTGAAGTTAGCTTAAATATAATACTTTAATTCATGCAAATTTCGTATTTATTATTATAGAGTCAATTCTCTATCGATTATTATATTGTATCTAAGAAGTAGTAGCGATTTCAGAAGTAAAAGAAAACTTGGATGCCATCAGTTAGAATTAAAACGAAAACATATAGGTCTCCAGTGTATCAGACCTAAATCCATACACAAATAAAAACTTATTTGGTTTTCCCGAGTTCCTCCCTTTCAGCAGTGTTTTCTGAACACTTGCTTGGTTTAACCAAGTTGACAGGGTATAAAAATCAACTCTGTAGTTTAGTGGGCGATGCCGTCTTCTCTTCTCTACTCTCTCTTTCTCACAAATGTATATTTTAGTCTTTTTATAATCTATTGTTATTTTTCCTGGAAAGTGTTCGGCTGAGCTTCAGTCTGTGCCCCCGTTAAATATTCATAAAAAAGACTCGTCTAACTACCACTTTTCCTTTCTTCCTCTCTGTACTTAAGACGAAATGAGACTGCCCGTCGAACAAAATATCGTGGAATTGTTTTCCAGTTGACTATTGTTTTCAAGTTAATATGAATACATTTTTTATGTAGTCGATCTCTTACATAATCGGATCCTACCAAACTTCCACCACCATTACCAATGACGACCATATTGTCTCACCGCCCAACTGACAGTCATTGACTATTTGAGCCTTGTTGTTTTTAGTAAAAACAGGCTATGTTTTTCAGTAACAAAATCTTATTTCTAACTGAAAATTTATTACATTTGGCAAATAATTATTTAAACCAGGAGACGAATTTTGTTTAATTGGCTACCAGTTTTTGCTCGTGCATTCATTTGAAATATTTTTTTCTTTCCCGAAAAGATATTTTTCAAGGTGGCTCAAGATTTGATACGGTTACAGCTTCATATGTGATACTATAAATAGGTCACAGAGTAGGTGTTTATCAAACGACAAAATATAGAAAGTTCAAAATTAACGTCAATTCTAAAAATAGATTCCTTTCACACAGTGCAAATGTACACACAGAGATAATCAAAAGTCAGTTAATGTGAGTTGTATGTAAGAATTGTTTATGCGATTCAATGGTCACAATAATATCGCATAACTGACACTTTGATGAGTTTAGAAAATTCGGCAAAATTCTTTATATAAACACCACTATGGTCATCAGAGACAGTCTTTAGGATAATCAAAGTTTTTAGGACAATCAGAGCCAGTATTTAGGTCAATCAGAGGGAGTCTGAAATTTCGCCTTGGAAATATATATATATATATATATATATATATATATATATATATATATATATATATATATATATATATAATAGGACAACAAGTGAGTAATTTTGATTGGTGCCACCTAAACGGCAAATGGCGACTATAAAATCGCTTATAATTTTGGAGGGGTATGCAAGGTTGTAAAACTGAAAGGTAATATGCGGCAATATATTTATAAATTTTTTCTGTTATGGTATAGAGCGTATGATTATAAGGAGATTAGGATGGCAATGACTATGAGTGCGTTTAACTTGATGCAAAAGGTTAAGTATACATATAGATGTCAAAGCGGAGGAGTAAGGAAACCATTACTACTTATGAGAGTGGTAAAAATATACCAATTAATAGTAGGGTAATTATAATAGTACGAAAATAAAGTAAAATAAAGAATATATATATATATATATATATATACACGCATATACATACATATATATTTATATATACAAACACAGATAATATATATGTATATATGGATATATGTATGTATATGCATATATATATATATATATATATATATATATATTCTTTATTTTATTTATTTTTTACTGGACCACTTACCCCTCACTCCTCAACCCCATTTCCTGCTACTTCCCGCCCACTTGTCTGTTTCCATTTCTTTTACGCACCCCTAATAATTAGTATTAACAGTATTTTCATTATTATTAGTAGTAGTAGTGATGGTGATGGTGGAGGTAGTGGTAGAAGTATTGTTACTACTATCTTTATTATTATCATTATTATTACTGCATTGTTTTTACCGATATTACTATTGTTATTATTATTATTATTATTATTATTATTATTGTTTTTATCATTATTATTATTATGATCATCACTATATTTGCTGTTATTATTATTATCCCCGTTATTATCCCCGTCATTGCTACCATAACCGCTACAATTATCTCCATTTTCTCTGCTATTAACATTAACTTTGACTTTACTTTTATCACAACTATTGGTAATATTATCTTTAATGTTTATTTTTAATGTTTATCTTTAATTTTGCCTTTATCTTTATTTTTATCTTCACTTTTACTTCTATTTTATTTTCATCATTATTATTACTAATATTATTATAATTTTCATTACTATTATCTTTCATACTATTATAATTGCCCTACTATTATTTGGTATATTTTTACCACCCTCATAAGTTAAACGCACTCATAGTCATTGCCATCCTAATCTCTGACCGCCCCCTTATAATCATACTCCCTATACCATAACAGAAGAAACTTATAAATATATTGCCGCATATTACCTTTCAGTTTTACAACCTTGCCCCCCCCCAAATTATAAGCGATTTTATAGTCGCCATTTGCCGTTTAGGTGGCACCAATCAAAATTACCCACTCCATAGAAAATAGGCACCCCACAAACCGTTAAAATAAATTACCACGCAGCAAGAATACACCCCCTATTTAACCATAATACATATACCCCTTAATCTCAATACTATGTTAAAGAACATATACAATCTTATATATCATACTATATATAATAAGCTTCTCCTTATTCATTTAGAATTCAATAAAGCTTCTCCCAACATTCCATAATTCCTCTTAATCATTTTCGTCCCTAATCAACCTTACACTAGACGCCGCATCTTCCCCATGCTACCTAGCACCTTCTCTACTCTTCTGGTGAGAAGCGTTAGGCTTCGAAATGTCCAGGCATAAAGAGTCCCTTCTATCCACCAAATTTTGCCTGTATTCCATTATTCAATAAAGGATCCATTCTATATCTACCAATATATAGTTTTGTCTCTTCATTTCATACTCTTGTTGTCCTGTTGTATAAGCTCCAATAATAATTGTTGAGCTTGGCATTATCCGGATAAGTCTCATTTAGAGGAATTGAACTTTCTTTTTTCCTTTTACATTAAACTATATATATATATATATATATATATATATATATATATATATATATATATATAGTCTTTGAAGTTTTCAACCTTTAAAACTATACAAAAAGATATTTTTTTATCATTCGTTAGAAAACTATCCAGTCAGTATGTTATTTAATCACCTGCAATCACTGCATCAACTCGCTCTCGAATTTACTATAGTACCAATAATTTATTTTTCAAGGGATCATCAGTTGTTTACCATGAAACACTGTTTCGGGGATTTAAAAACAAAACAGTATATTACAGCAGTGTTGATCAAACACCACCACCCTTAATATTAGGAAGAAGACATGTTGCAAACATTTGATCCAATTTCCTATTCTTAATTGCAGTTACTAACCTTTTCATACTAAAAAAAATGAATTTCTTACCTGTGTGATTCATCAATTTCCACATTTAAAATGGGTATATTTTTTTATTTTTTATTTTTCAGTCTTGTATTTATAAGATTACGGATTAATCCATTTAACTACTTATCACCCTCACTATGATTAGTATTTAGTATATTTACATTCTTATTTATTTAAAATTAGATATATAAAGGTTAAAAATATTTTTACATATATACAATTTTTTTTTTTTAATATTATTATAATTTTATTATATGTAATTATAAATACATTTTATACATTGCTAATATAGTTTTGGATTTCCTTTATTAATATAGTCTGGTTAATCTTAAACTATTCAAAAGCATCAGGATATCGAACAAATGCTTTATATAACTGTTTAAATATTTTATTTTTATCCCCACCTTGTTTTATCATCCTTATTACTAAGTTAGAAACTGGTGGTATAAAATCTGTTAATTTTAAAGTAACGCGAGCTATTCTCAAAAACTCTGACATAATGGTTCCATAAAACATAAAAACAGGGCAGGTGCTATCTTTATGCGGCATACGTACTATTTTAAAGGGGAAGGCGTTTCTTTTATCAAATATTTTATAAAGAAAAATCCCATCCTCAATTTTTATATCTAAATCCAAAAATGTAGCCTGTTGTCCTCTATGTTCAATTTTAATTCGTTTGAATATATAAGATGTTTATTTTTTTCGAATTCATCATTATCGTTTATACATATAAGGTCATCTATAAATCTCCTACACCCATAGAAGTTATATGTTTTAGATATATCAGTTTTTAATAGTGATGACATATATATATACTCAAATCTATGTAAATACAAATTTACCCAAAATGGTGCAGGATCCAATCCCATTGGTATACCTATCGTTTGGAGTAATATTTTATTTCCTATTTGAAAATAGCATTCTTTAATAAGATGACTTACAAGTATTTTTAAAATACCTTTAGAAACACTAGTTTTGATATTTTTATTTTTACACCAGAAAGCTTTAGAGTTTGAAAAGTCTATATATTTACCTTTTCCACCTTCAAAAGCTAAATCTACAGTATCATTTAATTCTTTTATAAGTTTTTCGTGCTGAATTTTTGTATATAGCGTACTAAAATCATAAGTAGCTATAGATTTTGCTTTTATCCTGGAATTTATTTTATCTAATTTTTCTTTCACTGGTTTGGAATTATTTACTACCCAAAATAGATTTATATTACTATAGAATTTTCTTTTCAGGTGAAAATTATTTATTTGATTTACAATTAATTTAAATATTTTAGATATAGCTTTACTTAAAGGTTTAGTGATGCACGTCTTTGAACCTACAATAAATCTAGCACTAACTGGATTTTTATGCATTTTAGGTATCCAATACATACATGGAAGATTTTTGTGTTTATCTTCTAGCTTTAATCCTACTTTTTCACTAATAATACTATTATTCAAAATAATGCTATCTAAATTACTATTACTTACTTTATAAGTATCCGAAACGTTATCTATAAGTCCTACTTCTATCAATAAACGTTGTATATAATATTTTTTACATATAAAAGCTATATTGTTTGCCGCTTTATCAAGCGGAACTATTACAAACTTGTCTTGAAGTATTTTAAGTTCCTCCAGTATTTCTGAATTTTTAAAAAGAGGATTGGTTTTTCTAGGGTGTTTAAATTTTTTTATATGTTTAACCTTTTCATTTACGCATTCAAGTATATTATTTTTCCATGCATCAAACGTAGACTGTGCCAATTTATATTTCTTTACCATAGACATAATAAAACCTTCTAGTGCTTTAGTTACTTCTTTAACGCATTTAGTGTAATTTAGGCATTTAGGCTCTCTATAATTCGGACCCTTACTAAGTAGTTTTCATAATTTAGGATTATTTACTATCTTTAAATCTCCTGTAATTACATGTTTTATCTCATTATTACAGAAAGGAGAGGAATTACATTCACATTCTGGAATATTTATAATATTATCATTTATATTTATATGTTCTACCGTTTTCTTATAATTAAAAAATCTTATTGCGTATTGTTGGCCCTAGTTTATATGTAACTATTGGTTTTTAATCTTTTGTCTGTAACTCATTTGGTAGTAATTGTATAGTTTTTTGTTTATTAAATATTTTAGGTAAATTTACATCATCAAAATCTTTATTTTCATACAAAACTACACAAACATTTTTAGGTTTCTTTTTTATACCATCCACTGGTGGCTTATATAATTTAGTGTCGATTATATCTAGAATATAGTCATACCATTGAATGAAAGAGTCCTTCCTATATATCGTATCCGGCTGTAATAATATTTTCGATGCTATTTCCTTCAAAACTTTCTTTTTTGTTTGATTAAGTAATTTTCTAATATAATTGAACGACTCAGAAATTTGATTAATCATAATATCTTTAGTTTTACTAAAAACTTCCTCGCATGAAATAACTGATTCTCTATTATTTCTATTAACACGAGTTCTATCTCTAATACCATAGCGAGGCAAAGCTGGATATAATCTACCTATAATTTCAGAATCTTGTAGGTTATTTTTTTAACTTTAATATTCAACCCATATGTGTAAATTACTGGCATTTTTTTTAATTATTTCGTCTTTCTTATCCTGACGCATCTTTAGGATATCGTTATCTACATTACTTAAACTATTATATCCATTACTTTAAAATTTTTCAATTATTTGTACGGAAAAAGACGACTGACTACAGGTTTCTTTAAAATGCTTAACAACATGAATACATCCCCTAGTGCTAGTCCTATATATATATATATATATATATATATATATATATATATATATATATATATATATTCGACGAGGTCTGTGTCGAACTGGGCGACTAGACAGCTATCCGCGGGCAACGACGGGGTTTCTATCTTCACACATAACGACGGTATCATGCACCCACCAAAAACCTATCTATATTCAATACTCGTTTCGTGTTGGTTATCGTGACGCGATCCTGACGGGGATATCGTCACACAAATAATAAAACTGAATCACAGATGTTCTTTTGTAATGAGATACAAAAACGATATGTAGATAAAACAAAAGGACTAAAGCTTAGAAACTGTTGGTAGAAGATATATAACAGCTGGCAAAGTAATAACACGAGAAAGTTATTTGATATGCGTTCAATAATGAAAATCAAAGGATAATACGGATTGACTTGTATATTTGCTCTGACAAATAAAAACAAAGAAATTATCGATATTCTAAACAAATGCAGATCTTAGGATATGAAATTTTGGGATGAATAATGATTAGTATTTACATTCGTTTCAACTTTAATATGTATACTTCCACTAAATTTTAACAAATGTTCCCAGTCCTAATCTATGATATATTAATATGGATCAAATAAATTTGAGGAACCCCAAAATTAACAACAACCAAAAATATACATTTTGTTTTAACAACGATTTTTATTACTTTTTACTTTCGATTTTATCGCTTATGATAAATTAAAGATTAAAATTTTTAAATGTAATACAATATATAAAAACAATTCCTTACATAATTCAATATTTTAAAAGATTTTGAAAATATAATTCAATATTAAAATATTTTAATATAATCCAAAATTACAAAACAATTTTTAAATAATTCAATATTTGATTTTTTTATATAATCCCATATTATTTAAAATATCTGATGTAAAACATCATTGCCCTTTTATTTAAATATTTTTTCAATACTTGTTTGTTTCATTTGTTTATCTATTTGGTAAATAAATGTTTTATAAACAAAACTATGTGTTTTATAATTTTCTTATGAGTCTCCAAAGTTCATAAACAAAACTTTTAATAAAAAAAATTGTTGTTTTTTAGACTTATATTAAACATATGAGTAAAACAACACATAATTGTAAATAAAACTATTCTAAAACATATTAGTAAAAACGTTTCTGTAAATAAAACCATGTATTTTTAAGCGATCAGATAAAAACGTTTCTGTAAATAAAACCATGTATTTTT
Organism: Euprymna scolopes; assembly: GCF_053919585.1. Taxonomy (NCBI): domain Eukaryota; kingdom Metazoa; phylum Mollusca; class Cephalopoda; order Sepiida; family Sepiolidae; genus Euprymna; species Euprymna scolopes. The sequence goes on along the minus strand of NC_136499.1, from coordinate 75,258,917 downwards.
AAGCGATCAGATAAAAACGTTTCTGTAAATAAAACCATGTATTTTTAAGCGATCAGATAAAAACGTTTCTGTAAATAAAACCATGTATTTTTAAGCGATCAGATAAAAACGTTTCTGTAAATAAAAACCATGCATTTTTAAGCTATCAGAAAAACCGTGCCTGTAAATAAAACCATGTATTTTTAAGCTACCCGAAAAAAAATTTCGGAAATAGAACCATGTATCTTTAAGCTATCAGAAAAAAGTTTCTGTAAATAAAACCATTTATTTTTTAGTTATAAAAAAAGTTTCTGTTAATAAAACTATGTATGGAAGATATCAGGTAAAATGTTTCTGAAAGTAAAACCATGTATTTTTAAGCCGCCAGAAAAAAAACGTTTCTGTAAATAAAACCATATATTTTAAGCTACCATAAAAACATTTCTCTAAATCAAACCATGCATTTATAAGCTATCAGAAAAACAGTTTCTGTAAATAAAACTATGTATTTTTAAGCTATCAGAAAAATCTGTTTCTGGAAATAAAACCTTGTATTTTAAGCTACTAGAAATTTTTTTTTTGTAAATACAACGATGTATTTTAAACTATCAGAAAAATACGTTTCTGTAAATAAAACTATGTATTTTTAAGCTATCAGAAAAATCGTTTCTGTAAATAAAACCATGTATTTTTAAGCTATTAGAAAAATACGTTTCTGTAAATAAAATCATATATTTTGAAGCTATCAGAAAAATACGTTTCTGTAAATAAAACTATGTATTTTTAGACTATCAGAAATAAAAATAAAGTTTTTGTAAATAAAACCGTGTATTTTAAAGCTATCAGAAAGAAGTTTTTGTAAATAAAACCATGTATTTTTAAGCTACCCGAAAAGAAGGCATCTGTAAATAAAACTATCTATTTTTAAACTAATAGTAAACGAGTTTCTGTAAATATAACTATTTCTAAACTATTCGTAAAAGCGTTTCTGTAAATAAAACTATGGATTTTAAACTGGTCGTAAGAGGTTTCTGTAAATAAAATCATGTGTTTTTAAACTATTAGTAAAAACGTTTCCGTAAATATAACAATTTCTTGAATGAAAATCTTTAAAGGGAAATATTTTGTTCATAATTCATCCGGAAGAAAAATATGGTGCAATGGCAAAATGTGTTTTTAGGTTGTTGTGCCTCAAATCTATTTTATCTATTAACCTTCCTAAGGAACTCTGTCTAAACAAAAAAGATATTATTTTTTAATCACAAAAGTCATATTTTTTTTAATTATTATCAAACGTTAAATATTTATTTAATCAATTTTTATGAATACAAGTTTTTGAAATTAACGATTTTCAGAAATGGACAGAACTTAAGATTGACCCAGACTATTTCCATTAAAATTTCTTTATATATCGCTCTTAAAAGCGACTCTATAATATTTCCAACAACGTTTTAAATAAGAGGACAAAGATAAAATTAAAGAAGTTTGCAGAACATACGCACAACTAGATTTCGCTTCTGCCAATTCTAATCTATGATAAATGCCTGTCACTAAGAGAATCTGTGTCTTTTTCTCCTCTAAGATTGTTATTTTGTATTTGGAGAAAATGTATTCTTTGATTTCACGTTTATTAATGAAATAGCTTGCATACCGATCTCAGTTTGGTTTCATAATAAAGAGACATACTCAAAACGTTCACAATTTTATGAGGCCAGATACAAAATACTTTTAAAATGATCACAAACATTTATTAATATAGTAAAAATTGTTTGAAAATGGTGAGGCCACAACTAAAATTATGCATAATTTAGTGTAGCTAAGCTAAATAAAAATTTCTGTCTGTTATTTATGGTTTAAATTAAAATCAGAAGTGAACAAAATTCATTAGCGTTTCTATGTTCGATTAATTACCCCTTAAACGATTTAAGAAATCAGACCCCCTCCAAAAAAGTACTTGAATACAATAAAAAATATACATGTGTTTGTTCGTTAACAAACGAACAAATCAAACTTCTGCATAGAGCTTACGAAGCCTATTTGGTCTGAATAAAGTCCTCGTTGGTCACATCTATTCGTCAACCTGCAAGATAGCAGACGTTACCTTCAGACATCGAAAGCGACAAGGCCCTCGGTTGCACGCAAAGTCGGGAAAAGTTTTTAAAATGTATAAGGAAATAACGCAGATCAAACAATGATGCTTTAACTCCATTAGTTTGTGATTTCATGCCTGATACGTTCTGTGATTATTCCATGCACAAGTAGAAATGAGCAAAAGACAGCGGATCACATATTTTTCTACAAGGGCACAAAAAAACAGAAGATGACGGGCCCTGATACAATATTTCATTCGATAGTTCCCCAAAATGTTCTCTTAATTTACTTTTCTAATCATTAGTTATGAATTCATCCAATTTAAAAATTTTCCAAGCTATGGGTCATTGCCCCAAAAGTACACTATTACAGTTTGAAAAAGAGATCATTTGGTTAATAGATTATTTTTTAAATCTACTTTGAAAATAACATTTTAACTTGAGAAGAAATATTACAAAACTGCCTAACATTAAAAATACCTTCAATTATTTTAAGTTTCACTTGTTATAAAATGAAAGGCCTTGTTTGAATTACTTTTATATTAATTCAAACAAGGCCTAATTTTTAATCAAAAGGATAAATCACAAAAGACATCCGAGAGTCGATTGCTTGCGTGCATATTGGAGAGAAAGACAAGTGAATAACTTGTATCACAACACTTAACCACATTGTGCGCGCCATTGAGAACGGTGCTTTCGACACGTTTTATATGCTTGAATTGTCACCAGAAAAAAAAAAGAATAATTGCTATCTGAAAATCACATGGTTCGTCAACTTTTGTTCTAGGGTCAATTCTGGCCCCTAGACGTCACTCAAATATTTCCATTTTCAATGAAGCTTCGCGTTATGTAAGACTACAAAATCAATCCCTTTTTTTTTTTCGCTTATTTTTCTTTCTACAATTTTTTTTACAATTGGAGATTAAATATTTTAATTTTTTAAATTTTTATTTTTAACCTGATTTTCATTTGTAGTTTGTTAAGATTAAATTTTGCCTCTCAGTGAAGTATTGAAGGAACCTTGTGGTAAATAATTACTTCCTCTATTTCTAATTTAAAGTAACTACTAGAAATTTAACCTTTAAATGTTCAACTAAAGCAAATACAGATTATAATTGATTAAGAATGTCTTCAAGTACCGCCTGCTGGCATTAAGCATTTCAACATTATTTTAAAGTTCAAGACTGATACCCCGCCCTTATCTAATGAGCACATATAGGTCAAATTCACATTCAAAACTTGTTCGTGCATTTAAATATCTATAAAAATGTGTACAATGACATTTTAAGGAATATGCAATCTCTAAAAGTAAATATGGATTTATAAATAAACACTAAGTATCAATATGTGAAAGAAAGCATTTATTAAATAAATGATAGAATGACAAACAGTTTATTTTAACATTTCTCTTATTTTCAGTGTGTGTGTGTGTATTGAGAATATGTCATGAGTGAATGAAAGCCTTCGACTTATGAAGACACTAAATTATTGTGTGTTAAGTTAGAGGATTTCTTTGATGTTCCAAGAACATGTCCTAGGCAAGTTTATAGTCATCTTGTTCATCAAACATATAAAGCTATAAGATATTTCTCATCTTTGAAGAACAAAGAAATCCTTTTTATTAGATTTATATAATAGTGCTCAATGCCAATTTTATCACTATTTTAGAGAACTCTTTGATGTTTTTCTGTCCCTTTTTATTACTTATACAATTAGTTGACTGCAGTGCATCATTGACAAACCTTTGAATGAAAGTAGTAAAATATGTTCCATTTGAACTAGGGAACCGCGAAAATGGCAGATGCATAAACAAGTCTTGCTTATTTTTGTTGGATACAGAGAAAACAAATTTTGTATAAATCGGTCAGTGTAATAACACGAAATGTCATCGTTTATCTCTTATTCGAGATTCGCTATCAGAAAAAATAACTCTTTCGTCTATGCATAACTATAATTGCTTATCTGTTTTTACAAAACTATACTGTGCTGAATAAATATTTCATACTTTTATTGGAGTTAAATTATTTAAAAGCTCGTTTAATACGATTTCATTTCAACATGAAGAGCGATCATAAAAATTGAACTTCAAAATAAAATTTAGCATGTGTATTAACAGAAATGAAAACAAGCTCTAGCTTCAAACCATATTAGATGATTCGCGTGTAGAACAAACGTTTTACAGGAAAAAAAAGTACTTGTGTTATAATTGTAGATTTTATAGTTAACACTAATTTGCATGGATGAGCAATTAATCTTCATGTGAAATAATTCAACGGATGTTTTATATAGATGTATTAAAAACAGATAGTGAATTGAATCCGGCTAAGTAGGGAGGCATCGTTGATGTTAGAAAGCGTTCAGTATTATTACGGTATTGTTTGAACAGGAGTTCCTTCTGAAGTTTGGACCATCATTTTAACCTTATTATGGATGCAAGTGATTTACAAATATTCTTTTACAGTATGTTAATGATTTTAGAAAATGAATTATTTATATATATATTTTTTAAATCCACATTTCTGGCTTCACGAACCTTCCTCAGCATAACACAGACAAAAAAATATTCTCTGTATCATCTTGAAGATTCACGGAGGCAAAAATTCGTACTAAAAGAATATATCATATAAATAAGTTTCATAATTGAAAAATAATCCTACATCGTTTTATCTCGTTTCTTGGCAGATTTTCAAATTTCTCATTATAGCAATGTTTCTACAGTAGTAAAATTGATCTCACTATGTTAGTAGTTTTTTAATGTTAACATTAGAAAGAGATTAATTCATGGAATTTGCACAAAGAACTATGCTGCCATGAGTTATTGGCTTGTTCGAATAACATATTAGAATAGAAAAGTTAACCCTTTCACAAGCATTCGGTGTTTTTTGTCAGTTAAAAATCATAAAGTCTGAATAGAAAATTGCTTTCAAATATGATGCATTCCTCTCGACTTGACAATTTCAGATGTCCACTCATTTCACCCCAAGAATCTATAATTGTCTGGTCAATGTGTCCAACTCATCTGACCATAACAATCGAGACGCCAATACTTTCAGCGTTTCTATAAAAAGTTAAGCAAATCTATTTTCTTTCTTCCTCGCTTTTATTTTCGCAAATTTAACACTATATTTTTTTTATCTAAACAAGAGAAAAATATCTTTCACAAGAGAAAGCATCCATTTTCTCTCTTCGAAATGGTTCATCACACATGGGCGAATAATGGCAGCAACAACAACAAAACAAAAGCAAGGCACCAAACAATTCGCGTGACATTTAAGATTGATGCTTGACCGAATCTCAAAAGCCATTGACTGGTGATGACGTCAGTAAACACTTATGAAAGAAACCACATACAGCTCGCAAATTTATTATTCGTTTCAGTAGCGAGCGCTGTGGTCTCAGAAAGATGTGGGTTAATCGATCATGGACGACTTGGGTCCCCTGCAAGAAGAAGTAAGAAGTATTTAAAAAAAAATTTCTTGTGATCTAAGAACTTGAACTTGTGATATAACTAAGGAAAACATTACTGATAACGTTATTCATACAACTTAGGATAAAACTTTCGAACTTATCAGGTGTATCTTGTCGAATTTGGGAATCTTTTTCTCAAACTTTGGAGATAGCATCGCATTTCAAACAGATCTCTTTATTTAATCCACACGAGTAGCATGCTCTCGTTCTGTCAGTCATAACCGGGTACCTGAGGATTTACCATTCCTGCAAGGACCCATGGTGTAATCAATAAAGAAGTAGGTAAATTAAATTCTAAGTGACACTCTTATGGAAGCTAAAGGTTTAATTCTCAATGCGAGCAATACTAAGAATACAAGTGCGAATTACTGAAAGTTTCTACCTAGTAATAGCTGTCGGATAAAGTACTTGCTATCTCAGTGGATTAAATAACAGATTCTGTTTGAAATTCTGTGCAAATTTGCAAATTTGGCAGAATAATTTCCCAGTTCGGCAAGATACACTCAAAGAAGATCGGAGGTTACATCGACTGAGATGTTATGAAAATAACATTCAAGGTGAGAACAGTAGTCGCAATAATCTAAATAATACAAATAATTCTTATCTAAAAAAATTAGAAGCATAAAATAAACTTTTTAATATTTTTTCATCAAACAAACATCAGAGCAGACATAAAAGATAAAATGCTATTTTAAACAGTGTGTCTTTCTAGAGGATTATCTATTATATTTTTTCATTCAAAAGTTTTTTCTATCCTTGATTTGATTATTTAGACACATATATTCTTTTTTCCTTTGAATTATTTTAAGCTTCTTAAGACTACACTAGTTTTCAGGTTTTGACAAGATTATAATACTGAAATGTATATTGAAAAAAAAAAGACGGTGTCTTTTACTGAAACAGTAATTTTATTGTAGCGACTTATGATAATTTTGTTTATCTAAATTGAATAAAATAATATCTTGCTCTGTTAATTGAACACTATCATGAAACTGAAATTGCAAAGTATGAGGCGAATCATCTTTGCATAAAAGTTATTCAAAACGTTTATGAAAATGCAGAAATACGTCAGGTAAAGGATATTTAGATGAAGTCCAGGTAAATCTAGAAAAAATAATATGGTAAATAAGAATCCCTGCAAAAACTTAAAACTGCAAATTCGGGTCGGTGAAAAACCAAAATCTAAGCTGTAATAGGGTTTTCTATATGGTAAGTTAGAAAGTTTTTCATTTAAAAAATATACATAGCCAAATATCAGACCGAAAGGCAACGAGCTTCCTAAGCTGGAATAAAATGGAATAACATGTATAAGATTAAAGCACCCAATCTTTTTTTAAACCAACTAAAATCTGTGTTAAGAACTAAGATGTCAAGATAACCCAGACAGTTATAAACCCAAGGGATGAGTTAAGAAGCGTAAGTCTCCTCTACGCGTATGCAAATGTACATTTATACGTTAAACTGCATTAATTTATGCAGTTTTTATATCCATTTGTCCGTAGCTCAGATGAGAGAAAATTCTGCTTGAAATCTAAATGTTTTAGTTTCGATTCAAGTTGATGGCAGCCAAGTTATATCAAAAAATGTTGAGATCACTATTATATATTAGGTATAATAAAATAATCGATAGACTATTGTCTCTATAATAATAAATACGAAATCTGAACGAATTAGAATATCATATTTAAGCGTAATTTATTACTGGACTGCATTTCAGGGGTTACAAAAATATATACGAGGTACAATATAATGATCAATAGAAAACTATCTCTATAAGAATAATAAACACAAAATCTGCAAAAATTAAAATCTTCAATTTAAGAATATTTTACGACAAGACAACGTCGGATGACCTATATATATATATATATATATATATATATATATATATATATATATATATATATATATATATATATATATAACTTTTTTACTTTTCTGTATAATTTTCTTGCTTCCAATTAAAATAATATTTTAAAGTCGAATTCTACATATTAATCGAAAATGTTCGTCTTTCTATTATCTAATTTCGAAAATTGAAGAAATTATATTTATTGTTAGGACACTTCATTTATTAATATCTTGTAAAAATTTGTGTATAAATGTGTTTGCCAGCTGGGGTTGTGTGCACTTTTAGAATTACATAAATGCTCACTGGAAAGATGTTTCTAAATCACTGAATGTGCTCTGTATATATTTGTGTGTGTGCGAAGCGGGAGAGGTGTTCAAAATAAAGATATACGTTTATATATGCTTTTAAACACATATATTCTTACATATACTGCAATACACACACATACACATACTCATATATATATATATACATATATATATATATATATATATATATATATATATATATATATATATATATATAAAGTATTTACACACAAAACTGTGGGGTATAAGTGTTGCTGGAACGGATACTTTGCATCTCCATATCTCCTGTGGTCTCCAACTGAGCTCTTCCGTTCAATTCAAGATTCGGCAATTTACTGATATCCAGCCTGGATTATTTACTCTAACAAGCCTTGTCACATGATATGCACAGCTCTCCTAATTGTTACATTAGAAATACGAGTAGCACGTTGCCAAACACTGGAGGTAGAAGTAACTATTACTGCTTAGGTGTTGGTAACATTCGGTTAATTTTTCTAACACACACACACACACACAATATATATATATATATATATATATATATATATCACCAACAGAGACTGCTTCGCTGTATCACAGCTCTTATATGTAGCTATATAAATATAAAGATATATATATATATATATATATATATATATATATATATATATATATATATATATATATATATATATATATATATCACACAAGCATGTTTGTTTTGTATATATTTATATTTTGGAGTCAAAACTGTTCAAGTTCAATAGATATTGTAGATATTGATATATGATTCCAGAGTTTTTTATAAATAAAAAATGCAAAAATAGATTCCAAAGACCATATCGTTTTTTCTCCAGGAAGAGATTAATTCAAACGGTTTTTTCTTAAATTGTCCAGACAATGAAGGATTCTTTTGATATCAACCAAATCTTGGATGTTCTAGGATAACGATTCATCAGAAAAAATAATCAGAAGAAAATATCACTACAAATCGACACTTACTTTTGAGAGCGTTGTTTTGGACCAATTAACGTGCACAAACCGTCACCACGAAGAGACACGGCGTGTTAATTGAAAAATGACGTCACGCATAGTAGGCCAACAAAGAAGATCTGTTGAGTAGTCAGACTGTCGATAATGAATTACAGATTTTTGAAAACGGGATGAAAATACTTATTTTTAAGTATATTGAAAAAGAGAAAAATAATAAACACGATGTATACTTAATTTCATTTTATTCAATATAAAAAGAAAAGTTGTACGTTCTCACTGCGTTAAAAGATAAATATTGAGGTTCATTATGGATTTCAGAAACTAAAAATCGTTTACTATTTTTATTGTTGTTGTGTAGTGGAGTTTCATATTTAAGAGATATGACGGGGACATTCATATGGGGCACATATATAACGGGTACATTTATAACGGAGGTCAGGATTTTAATGATGATGTAAGGGAGACAAGACATTTATACAATTCTTATACTTGATATATATACTAACTGAAGATATATACAAGTTCTTATACTTGATATAGATACTAACTGAAGATATATACAAGTTCTTTAACGCAGAGAAGTGGAGATACATAATCTTGGAAGGGTTACACAAAGTTCGTTATAAGATGATTCACACATTACCTTTTGGGTGTTGAATGATGCATATGACAACAGTTTTACAAAAACACAAAGATGATACTTTATTCATTGGACCGATCGAATGCTGATGATGTCAGGAATTCAAATTCGGGATCTACATAGTTTACTGTTCCTCTTTTCGCTTCCAAAGGGTCAGATGATCACTGACTGCCAACTGACTGAATTCTCTCTCACTCTGACTGACTAGCAGACTGACTCTGAAATTCAAACTCATAGAACTATATGGAGAATCGTCCTTTGTCTATGATGTCAGAAGTGTGTTTCCCAAACGTGACCAATTCACGTGGCTATAAACGTTTGTCCAAAATAAACTTCTGCAACCAAAGAAGCCTCTCCTAACCTATTTTTTAACCTAACATATTTTTTAACAATGTATTTTTAATTTGCATTGTTCATTCTTTTCAGCTGACATTTTTAACAATGTCTAACTATTTTATAATAGAATTTAACAATAGACCTTTTTAATATTCCGATTTCTAACATTCTATTTCTTAACCTTGCTTACAAGGTTCGAGTCTCGGTTTATCCTAATCTCATTTTCACTTATCTAATCTTCTTATTTACATGGAAAGGGGACAGCCCTTTTTCCTGTAACATTGTGAATAATTAGAAAACAATTTTTACATGTTTATTGAAATAAAAACATACATAAAATATCATGCAATTATATATATATATATATATATATATATATATATATACTAGCAAAAGTACCCGTCGTTGACTGGGTTCAATAACAGACTACAGAAAATGGACACTGATTTATGAAGGAATGATAGGCTATGAACAGGAAGGGTTGTAAATTTGGGGGTATCAAAACCAAAGCAAAATATGATGAAAGTAAAAATAAAATAGATAAACCCCATAATTTATTATACCATGCCTGTTAACACTGAAACACTTATCACAATATTCTGTGGATCTATATTAAAAAACTTGTTAAACTTTGTGACATATTTCCATTCTATGGATGTCAGGTGCGAACGAACACCCCATAATTTTATTATACCATATTTCTTTAAACTGAAACATAATTATCAAAGTATACTTACGCAGATAGATATGAAAAGTCTTTATTAAAGTTTGATTCTATTTCCATTCTATGGAGGCCAGGCGCGAACGCAGACCCCACAATTTTATTATACCATCCCTATTTAAGTAAAAGCATACTTATCAAAGTATTCTTATGTACATCTATATCAAAAACACTTGTAAACGTTTTTTTTTAATATTTAAATTGTTTATTTCCATACTTTGTGGACCAGGCGTGAACGCAGACCCCACAATTTTAATGAACCACCATTCTGCCAGATCAAACATACCCATTCCTGTGTCTCGATACATCTTCTATCATTATATGTAATCAGTTTTTTAAAATAGTCAACCATATAGTAGCCTATTCGTGACCAGACACACACACACACACACACACTCAGCTTTATATTATATATATAATATAAGAATATATATATATATATATATATATATATATATATATATATATATATATAGTAGCGTCCAAAAGTTAAGGAACGATCGATCATTTTTTTTTAATGGCTTCTAACTTTATCTATGAAAAAGAAAAAACTTTTTTTGGTGAATTTTCCAATGTTTAATAATGGTAGTTAAAGAAAAAAAAATTTTTTTAATTTTTGATTTTAATACATATTAGTTTTTTTTTACATATAAATAAATTTAATTAAATTACAGGCGTCCAAATGTTAAGGAACGAGGGAAATTCATTATGAAAAAATAAAGAATCCTTTCAGTATTTAGTAAAATGCCCTTGTTTTCAATCACACTATGGCATCTTTTGCTGCAAGACAGAACCAATCGTTCACATGTTATAGGTGAAATATTATTCCAGGATGTTTTTATACATTCCCATATTATTTGCAAATTTTAATGTAGTTCCGTCCCATAGGACAATAGATATGAGCATTTTAATATTTAATTTGTCTACGAGTATATATATATATATATATATATATATATATATATATATATATATATACACACACAACTTTTTGGGGGGCAATTTTATAAGTTCGAAATATCGGCGACTATTGACCAGAATTTAACAATTAAAGCTAATTATCTGATTGTGTAGTGGGCTATGTAACATTTGTCCTTAAGGTCGTACATTATTGTTTATACAAATGGGAAATCCTTTTTCTATATTAATTAATGTAAAATGAACACTCACTTTATAGCCACATTGGCTATAAAGTGGGTGTTATTTTACGTTAAATTAATAAGGAAAAGTGATCCCCCGCCTTTTAAAACTATAATTTATTCATATCATTAAAATTTCTCGTTTCCTGGGATTTTTAACTGTTGTTTTCATTTTCAACATGCTCGAAAACCTATAATATATGTAATTTTAAAGGAATTTTTGTGGGTGGAAAGATATTGCTCTTTTACCAATATTTCAATTATAGTCATTCGTTTCCTAGTTTTGCATATGAATTACAAAATATCTGATATTTCCCCTAAACCTCTGGCCTTGGTGGAGGGGAGACTAAAACTTGCTGCTATGGTTTCAAATGATTTGAAATAACATCAAGGGGACACTTTATTCCAAATATTTCTCATATATAATATTTCCCCCTGTTTGGAAATAGGATGTGATTATGAATATCTCCAGTATCGAATAATCCTTAGTCACTGTGAAATTTACTTTATATATGAAAACCAATATATATATATACATATATATATATATATATATATTGGTTTTCCTACATATACTACACCGATGAAGACTGAAGGATCGGTCGAAAATATGTACCTGTAAAAAAAGTCTTTTAATTTTTTTTTATAATATTATTTCGTATTCCTGCACGTCACCAATTGAAAATGAATAAAGAAAAGTTGTAAGCTTTTATACTTTCTGTATTCTTTTTTATACATTTCCATTCATATATATATATATATATATATATATATATATATATATATATATATATATATATATATATATATATATATATCATTCCTACTTTTGGGGAAATTTTAACATATTTCCTGATAGAACATTAAATGTTTGCACGATTGGTCACATTTATTGGATGTGTTTCTAGTATTTTCTTTAATTTTCGATTTTATTATTTACAACTAAAGTGTTGTAACAAACAAACAAACAAACAAACAAAGCTAAAACGATTATGATCAAAGATAAAATATTGCTTTTTACCTAATGTGTAACAGTTACGTTTGTCGTTCTCAAGACATATTATGTTTCAAAAAATATACAGAACTTGAAAATATTTGGAAATACTCAATGAAAACATATTTATGATTAAAAGAAAAAACTGGAAAAATTTCTCATGTAAAAATTATTTGTTTTTACAATTATAAAAACTAAAAACAAAATAACATGGCTCTCGTCTTGGGGAGGCTCCATATTTTGACAAGCTTCAGGGCTTGACATTTACTCCTGAGCTAAAATGAAATACGTACATCAAATCTATTGCCAAGATCGCTGGAAAAATTATGGGATCCTTCTATCGATCCAGTAGATATCTATCTGCTGATGCAATTCTCTACCTATACAAGAGCCAGGTATGTCCAAGGATGGAGTATTTCTGTTACATCTGGACAGGAGCTGCTAGGAAGACCTTATCCTGCCTTGAGAGAGTTCAGAATAGACTTCGTAGCTTAGTGGGGGATGCTCTTTTCTCTTCCCTGCAACATCTTTTTTACAGAAGAGACATTGTGAGCCTCTCTCTGTTTTATCCTTATTTTCATGACAAGTGCTCGATTGAGCTCCAATCTATGGTTCCCCCTCGCCAAACATTCGTGAGAAACACTTGTTTGGCTGAAAACACTATCAATACTTTCCCCACTCTTTATCTGTCTAAACCTAAACGTAGATTCCATGAACAAAGCTTCTTTCTCAGAATTGCACACCATGTGGAACTCTCTTCCGTTTACCTGCTTTCCAGCTGATTACAATATGGCCGTCTTCAAGTCCAATGTTGACAAGTTCTTGATGAGCCGTTCTCCTTAAGTAATCCAATTTTACTAACTTTACGCTTCCAACGATTACTATGATATTGTCCCTTTGACCACTGTACACTCTTTAACCCTTATCCTCGAGTGGCCTCTTGGCTTTGAGAAGTGGTAATTCCTTTGTAAAAAAAAACCCAAAAAAACATGACATTTTTAACTTTTCCCGATAAATGTTACCAAAGGTAAGATAAGTTATTCTTCTACCTACCTGGATAATTTTTTTGTAGTTTACCATATTTTAAAGCTTTTATTTGGTAAAAAAAAAAACTAGTGTTGAGTTGATAAGTTAAATCTACAGCAACATGGCCGACTCCAAATATGCTGCATTAGAGAGTTAATAATGGCTCAAAACTGGAAAAATAAAAACAATAAAAAATAAAATAAAAATAAACAAGATAGAAATCGACTCGATAATTGTCACTGTGACATTTCTATCAGTGTTTTGTTTAATTTTAAACTTAAATTGTTTCTTACATGAAAATGGTAAAATGTGCTGATTTAATGAATGTAAGTTGTACTAATGTATGTTCAAATCTTATAAGATATTCTGTAAATAATATATGCTATATATTGGCAATAGTTTAAATTCAAAATTTACTCCAGGTATGGATAAGCAAATTGTCTGTCGCAAAACTTTTTTCACTAGGAATGATTGATGAAAACCTACGCAAATTGTTTCAAGCGGATCATATATTTGTTCTTCAGACATATATTGAAATAAGCGTATTCCCAATTCCTCTTTAAAAGCATTTACATCTAATTTGAATAAGTTTTAAGTCAGACAAAAAATTTAAATACTGACACCAAATGCAACAAATAACACAAGAATACAATTTATTTTTGTTTTTCGTTTTATCATTTGATTTTTCATACTAAAATGAGGAAATTTACGTTATACTTCAGCTTAATAGAAACAAAAAAGTTAAGTTAAAAATGTCCTTAATGAGTAACCACCATATCTATTGCCGATATAAATTAAAAATAAAGAAAAAGTTATATGTCTTATAACTTCTTGTGGCTATAAACTTTAAAATTGGTACAAATGGTAGTAAGAAAATATGCAGATTGTTTTTAAAAAATTCATACTTATTTTTTTTTCTTCTTTTTGGGTTGCATACTCTCCCTTTAAAATCTTTTACATCGGACTTTAATGGGTTTGAAGCCAAACACAAAATCTAAACAATGGCACCTTAAATCATGACCAATTATATGCAAGGGAAATATTTAAATTTTAAATTCAACACAAGAAATACACTCTTTTGTTTTTTATTTTTTTATTTGTCATTCTACCTTTTTATCTTAAATTTTTAATTTGATACAAACTTTAATTATTACTGCATGTTATTTATTAATTGATAAAAAGTAATTTATAATTATTCTTGTTTTAATAAACCGTTTACTGATGAATCTGTTTAAATTTAACAAACTTGTTTTTATTACAATTCAAATTAAAAATATGCAGTCGCATTTACACAGAAAGAATGGGAAAGTTTGAAAATCGTGTGTAGACGTGTATTTCAGCTTCTGGCATATCTTTTAAAGTGGTGCATTCTACTGACAACATAATGAGCTTAACTTCCATGGAGAAAATGCTTTACTTGCTGCTTTTTTGTACTAAAGATATGTTCAATCCCTGTTGGAGGATCAACATAGTTCACTTAACTAAATTGATCGATGAACAATGACCGCTCACTCAAGTGAATGCTTATTTGTATCTAGGTATTCTAATCTGATCTGACGATCTGATTTGATAACCACATAATGATTAGTCATCCCTACAGAATCTCAAAAGCTTTGTCTAGATGGATCAAGTAAAGAATCACCTCTCCTTAAAAATCTATAGAAATTTCAAAAAAGCATCAGTCTTCAAATGCATAACAGACATGCGATGTGACAGTTACAGATTAATGTCAGCATCTTCGAGATAAATTTCACATATAAGGTTTGATCTGTTATTAATATTTATGTGATATATTTATTACGGTTGACAGTTTGAAACCTATGTTTAAATGAAATCTAAAAATTCAAAGATGATCAGTACTCCTTGAAAAATTGACCTATGATCTCTGAAGTGGTTCTGTAATTTCGGTTGTAATGCACACTCTAGAACAATGGGATCACTGGACATCTGTTGCTAAAATCACAAATTCTTTTATACGATATTGTGTTATTTTATTGCCAAAAATAAACATAAAAATGCTCTGACACCAAATGCTTAAACAAAATATATATATTGTAATAACATCTATAAATTTAGGCAACATCATCTCATTTAAACATAGTCATAATATTAGATCCATTTTTATATTTATATGTATGAATTCAACCTCACAGCAGTTGCGTGTAGAAGCCTGTTGACGATTAAGGCCAATTCCTTCATTCTATACTCCAAAACTCAAGTATAAGTCCTAGTACTGAGAATTATTATGAAAAAGAGAGATAGTTTGGTTATGATTCAATGACTGTATCCCAATTTGGATGCCCGGTGATATTACTCTAGCATCTTTAGTATGTCACTGCCTCAAAGAAAGTTCCCTTAACTTAAGCAGTATTATGTATCAACGTTACTCTTACAGAATAATAATAATAATAATAATAATAATAATAATAATAATAATAATAATAATAATAATAATAATTCTGATTTCGTTTATCAACGTCTCTCTGGAAAGGGATGGGATTCATTTCCAGAAGATTTCCCTCAATCCCAGCTTCAAACCAGGAGGCTCAAAGATCAAGGGTTTTCCTAAGGATGTTGGTGGTACCTATAATTGCAAAGGTTTGAAGGCCACCTAAAACATCGGGAATTTGTAGTTTTTTTCAATTGACCTTCCAGACAACTTGATACTACTCCTAGTGTAACAACTATGATCAGGATTTTTGGTGTTTTAACACTGTATATACACTTTATTCCCAAGGCCAATGGAGCATAATTGCTCCACTTCTCATTCTCCTTTTCTCTCACATTCCTATCTCAGGTTACTGAAAAGTCTACAATCTGCCAGTTTTTTGAGACCTTGTCAATGACGACCAAATGCGGACAATTATGTTCCAATTGTTTGGTCGCTATGACACATTTGTCCCACCATACCTCAACCTTGCCATCCTCACTTGTTCTCACTTCATTAAACCATTTTCCAGCACACTTCACCTCAACCCTTACACACCTCCCAATATATCCGGTGTATCATGCGATCATGTCTTTTGTGGTACTCTCTCTGGGGCAGTCCACTAAACCCTGCTGCAAGACGTGCAATTGACTCTGAGGTCTTACCACAAATCCAGCAATCTGCAGCAACTTCCTCTCCTAGAACCGCTTTTTTTAACAATCGTGTTCCTAATGCCTGCTCTTTTGCTGCACAAACAAAATCTTCAGTACTCTTAGCCAGATACCCAGCTCTAAGCCATTGCCATGATCTTTCATCAGCCACTTCTGCTATATCCTGGAAGAATCTTCCAAGCATTTTCTTCCTAGCCAGTTCCTCTGCCCTTTCTCTATCCATACGTTTCAGATAATCAGCCTTGGTCTCACATACCTCCACTTCATTGGCCACAACCTTAAGCATCCACTCCTCACTTCTAACCACATGCTCCTTCAACGACATCTCTTCGGTTCTAGCACAATCTTTTACACTTTTCAATCCTCTCCCACCATCTATCCTCTTTTGATACAGCCTTGCTACGCTACTTCGAATGTGAAATATACCAAACATTGCTAAAACTTTTCTTGTTTTGATATCCATTGCATGCAAATCCTTGTCAGACCATTCTAAAATTCCTGCACTGTATCTCAAAACACTGACTGCCCATGCATTCACTGCTTTCATTAGGTTTCCTCCATGCAATTTCGACTTTGCAATTAGTTTCACTCTTCTAAGATACTCCTTCCTGACTTTCTCCTTCATTTCTCTGTTCATGATGCCTACACCCTCCAACACTCCCAAATACTTATACCCTATATCTTCAATTTCTTTCATGATTTCTCCATTTGTCAGTACTATTCCATCTGAATGAACCTTTACTCCTCTGTCCATCACCAGTACCACGCATTTACTAATCCCAAACTCCATCCCAATGTCTCCTCAGTATGTCCCCAAAAGTTCTACCAGTCTCTCCATTTCCTTTTCATATCTACCGAATATTTTTAAATCATGTCACCAGATCCAAAGTTATTCCCCAGTTTTTCTCTGCTCAGTGGCATCATTATCATTACAAAAAGAAGTGGCGATAATGAATCTCCTTGAAATATTACACGTTTAATGCCAACCTACCCATCTCCTCTCTGTTTGCTGTCAGCACCATTTTCCATTGAGCCATACTTGTCTCTAAAAGCCCTGTCACATTCTCAGCAACCTTCATCATCAATAGTGTTTCACGTATCCATGAATGAGGAACCATGTCATAAGCCTTTCTGTAATCTATCCATGCTACACTCAGATTCCTCTTCTTTTTCGCATCCTGCATTAATGCTTAATCAATCAGTAGTTGCTCTTTGGTATCTCTCAAGCCTTTCTGGAATCCCTTCTGTTCGTCAGGAAAAACACCATTACTCTCAAGATATTCATTAATTTTCTCCACAAATATTCCAGTTAACAGTTTTCACATCAGTGGCAATGTAATTGGTCTATAATTATTGGCATCTTTGCAGGATCTTTCCTAAACAGTGTTGTTCTTCCCTTCACAAGCAAATAAAGGACATCTCCCGACTCTACAACCCTTTGCAGGGCAGCAGCTATAGGTAGATAAAGGCATGGAAACTGTTTAAACCAGAATCACTCCATGTGGACCAGGTGCCTTCCAGTTTGTCATTGATGGTTATCTCAACGTTCTTCAACTGCTGCATTTCTGATAGCTTTTCTCTGACCGCTCCCAACCAGCTAGCCTTCTTATTATATCACCCTTCGACAGACCAAATCCCACTCCAGAACTTCCTTGTATCTTTTGCATTTTGTGTGTTGTGATTTCCCCGCCTGTTTACTACTATTTAATTATTTATACAGCTGAGACTGATTGTTCTGGAAAAGGTTGAACTACCGAAATGCAACACTTTTTCCAACAAAGTTCCGAATTTTCATACCACCAGTGTGGATCTTCTCTTTCAACATTGTTAGAACGTTCATCGTTCCCTTTTCCAACAATCTATACCTCCTTTCAAGCTCGTCCTTGGCTTTCTTTCCTAGTTTAACTCCTTTTCTTATTTCTTCGATTCTACCAATGTCTTTCCATCATCGTTTAATACTTTCTTCAAGCCACCTCTGTCAGTGTGGCCTTCTATCCTTCATTTCTTTCTTTTTCTTCTGTAATAAGCCACGATTTGGAATAACATATGACGCTGCATGCCTGTTAAGTTCTGTAATCAATATGTTTTTTCTTATGATGCTGTGAATTACTCCTTGAATTATTTTTACCTGGCTTTTCACCTTCCGCCTATCACTACTCTTCATGCTTGGAGTCTCTATGATATCGTCTCTAAGAACCTCTCTTAACTTCTGAAGTACTTCTTTTTCTACAGAAGTCAAAATTCGAACTTCATCACCACTTCTCCATACATCTGCTCCTTCCACTGTTTCCATTGTCTCAGAGTCATTGATCTCATCTGTCTTAGATCCTTCAAACTCCTTCTCATCACTTCCCCTAAACATAGGATTCCATTCCTCCTCAGTTGTCCGCCTCCCATTATCGCTTACATTTCCCTTCTGCACTTCCACTCACTCAGTTCTTTCATCAGAGCTAGTTTCATCAGTTTTACATTCGTTATTCATTTCATTCCTAACCATCCGTTCAATCTCTTCTTTTGCAAGCACTGAAAGTAAGTTGTTATTTTTAATTTGTTTTAACTGGGATACCAAACTCGTGACACTTCTAGCTCCTCCTCCTCCTCCGCTCGATCCCCATTCTTCCTTCACTTTTTGGATATATCCACCAGATTTGGTACCTCAACTTCTTACAAAGCATTCCCACAGTACTCTTCTTTCCTCATCCGTCCATGTTTTTTTGACATTTCCTGTTCCAACTCCCTTCGTGTCTTGGGACCCTCTCTGGCAATTCTCACGCCCCCTATATCCAGCCACATCCTCAGAATTTCGAACATTTGTATGATGACGACAGGACCCACCCTGTTGACCAGTGAGACACCTACCGGCGCGAGACAATCACAAGATGTTCTAGCCTCATTAACGTCCTTATTTTCAGTATTTTGATTTGACATTCTCCCATAAATAATAATAATAATAATAATAATAATAATAATAATAACAACAACAACAACTAGAAAAGTAGCAATACACCATTTTTGATAGCATGTTATTACTCATTGGCAAAGAAAGTAATTTTTCATATTATTGCAGTGAATGTTATTAACGAAATTGTGAGAGACATCAAAATACTTTGAAATTCCATTAATGTTTTCTATTTGGAGCAATTCAAAATAATTTTGTGTTCAAGCATTTATTGCAATTTTATAGAATATAAAAATTTAGAGGCGGAGTGGGCCATCTATGCCATCTAAAATGGTAAATCTAATTTGAAACAAATATTGTATTTTTGACTGAAAACATTCATGAACATTTTGGGGGGCTTTTCAAGAAATGGTATAAAATTGAATGTTTTTCTTTAAGGCATACACAAACAGGCGCATACATATATCTACATATACATCATGTATGTCTATAAAAAAATAGGTTTAGTATAAAAATATATTTTTGAACAAACACACAACATTACAGCCGTCTGTATGGCTGCATTTTTGAGATGATAAAACCAGACAGATTAGTAGAAAACGAAAAGTAAAAGAACAGAAAAGTAGGAAAAATATGCAAGCAACGTTAAAATGTATATCTGTATATAAATTACTATTGGAGATTTGGTGTCTATCTGAAGCTGAAATTATGCTTAATGGCCTCCATTCTGTCTCGAGAGACAATGTTGTTAGAATGTAAGAATGCATGCAATCATGAAGCAAGGGTGGTGTAATCCCAAACCTCACCTCTACTGAGTCGGTAATGCCTGATGCCAGTGGCTAAGGGGTGCCCAGGACTATTGCAAACAATGCCAAGATAAGTGCCAAGCACATACAGCACCTGGTATTCCCAAATGGCCATCCATTTAGTACTGACCAGGCTGAACACTGTTTAACTTCAGTTATCTAATGAGAACTGGTGTGTCAGCATGCTTATGCTGAAACTATCCTATTACCCAATTTAATGTATCATTATACTATCTTGCAATGCTCAATCCAGGGAGGTACATAATCAATCCTGTTGTTATAAGATCATCTTCCCAAGCATTACCTCTTCCTTTGGTTTAGTGTAGTATATATTTGCTTTGTTATGCGGATATTCTCTCTCCATTGTAATAAATGTTTGACTGATATGATTCCATCCTCCAAGGCATTACCGCTTCCTGCCTTTTTTGAGAGGGGACAGTAGTATAGCGTCTGTTCTGTAGTCATGATGCGTCTAAGCATTACGTCATCCTTGTTGAAAAACTGTCACAATCAGCTGTTTATTAGTAAACTTGACATTTACATATACTAATAAAAATATTTGATGAGAGATAGAGAGCATGTTATTGCTTGTATTATCAATGTATATTAAGACACCAAATCTTCTTTTAGGCATGTTTCGTTGAAAAAGAGTAAGAAATTCTTTAGTCATTTGTTATTATTTAGTATTGTCAATGAAAAATCATATAGTTTACTGCTAATGACAGTTCGGAATATACAGGGTGAGATGATAAATTTGTCGACCTAAAGAAAAAAAAAAACTGCAGCTTTATTTTAAAACTTAAAACAAGCTGGAGCTCGGCGAATGGTGGCGATCAGGTTGACTTTGCTGTTGTGGAAGGTCATGTTGGTGATGTTCTCGACGTATGACCAAACAAAGTAGTCCAACAGGTTCAGGTCGGGGGAGGAGGGGGTCAGTGAGAGAAAGGTACAATGTTGTAGCATTCTTTCTGAAGCAAAGCCTGGGTCTTTTTGGACTTGTGGTACTGGCGTCGAGTCCTGCTGCCACATCCAGGGTCTAACAGTGGCCACCTGATTGCACCAGGGGTTCGCCACACTCTTCAGAACATCCAGGTACACTTTGGTTGTTGACTTTCAAGCCGACTTCTAAGATGTGAGGTGGCATGATGTGGTCCTCACTTGAAACCACACCAAAGGCATGACCGTGGCCGGAAACTTCATTGAGCTATGCCCTCAAACGTTGAACCGTCTGGATTTGCATTTTGAGGGTGCTGGCAATGGTCCTGTTGTCATAAATTGGATCAGTAGAGAGCATGAGTTGTACAGCGGTGCATCTCCGATCTTGCTCGTTGAACATTGTGTCACTTTCAGACGGCTACCTATTGCTCTTGGCCAACTAGAAGATGGTCTGCAAAAAAAAAAAAAATAAACCCAGTTTTCATCAAGCGGAAATGGAATCATGCCGTCTTTTTTAGGGCGACAATATTATCTTTCCACCCTATATGGTGTTCATTTCGATATTCGTTGTTCTGTGCTAAGATTGAAAGTTTACCACCCTAGTGAGTGTCAAAGATGAACTTGTTATTAATTAAAAAGGAATAAATACCAGACTATCAATTCAGAGAGCGAAACAAGTTTAATTATGAAGAAACTGGAAAACGTTATTGACGCGGAAATTCATGGCAGAATTTAATAGTTGTTATTATTTTAAGTTGGTATTCATTAGCAGTTTTTTGTGATCAATAATTATTCTGGATTAACCGGTGTTTCTGTACCTTTAAACGAGTAAAAATGAGTACATCTTGATTCTGCGAGCCCTTTCAGCAGAAAAACAGTAGTGAGTGAAAGCTAATGTTACTTTCTCTTTGAAAGGTTTGTTTGAGAGAGCAAAGGGTGGGGGTAGGTTAAATATACAAAATATTAAATGTGGATGATGTGAATGCAACATTTCTAGAAACTTGCTTAAAGGCCTTGGCTAATTGCTTAGCCGAACAGGTTTTCATAGCAAGATTCTAAAGGAAATAGAATTTTAAAAAATAGAATGTAAAGATTACTATTTTATATTCGATCTTATCATGCTAGGAAGACGCTCGATATTGAAGATAGAGTATTATTAAACGAAATATTAAAATGATAAAAAAATAGTAAAGCTGCATAGTAATCATCAGGTGTTTAGTCAAGGAATACAATAAAATGACTTTTAATCCAAGGAATTTTAAAGAATTATTCTCACCTTCAGAAGGAAAATATTAATAAATTGCTAGTAATTGGTAAGTATTAATTTGAAAGTTTGCAACAAAATTTTAAAACATGCTTAAAGTAAAAATAGCTCAAAGACAAATATACTCCACAGTAAAAATTAAATTATCAGAAACGGTAATAATAAATTACTTCTGAAAAATGAAAATACTGATGTAATTCTATGATTTTATAGAAATATTAGTGTGAAAACTAGCAAAACATAATTTTTATATGTGTACATTAATATATATATATATATATATATATATATATATATATATTAAGAGAGAGAGTAAAACGATTCATAATTTTGAATTAAAAATCAGTTTCAAAAAGAAAAACAAACAAAATCAACTAGATTGTACGATCGTTTCAGAAATGATGTTCATTTATTTAAAGTGACAATAAATATTGACAATAATTTGACAAATATTTTGTCTTTTAACAACAGTCTCCCCACCAGCAAACATGGGGGAGGGGACAGTTAAAGACACCAAAATAAAAACTAGCATTTTAGTCGTGTGTAAGGCAGATATTCTTCTTTTTTTTTATTTCCACTGAGTTTTCTTTTAATAATATTAATAAATAAATAAGACATTAAAATAAACTCTGCTCTTTAGACTCTAAAAAATAATATATATATATATATATATATATATATATATATATATATATATATATAACTACTTCATTTACTCACATAAAATTAATATACAAAAGTATAGATTTATGCGTAAACTTTAAGTATTTACTTCAAAAGTGCTCAATACGTAGGTAGAGCTAGTTAGTAATTTATAAAATATATATTTTATAAATTACTATATATATATATATATATATATATATATATATATATTTATTTAATTTAAATCAAAAACAAAAAAAACGGGCTGGTGGAATTGTTAAAATTTCCTTAAGGCCTTATCGTCTGACCCTCTAAGAGGAAACATCAGACGATAAGGCCTTAGAGGGTCAGACGATAAGGCCTTAAGGAAATTTTAACAATTCCACCAGCCCGTTTTTTTTGTTTTTGATTTAAACTAAATTATGTTTCCTCTGAAATTTCTCCTTCCATTTTGCTGTACCAAGAATTTACTTACATATATATATATATATATATATATATATATATATATATATATATATATATATAATAGTAGCGTTTGTGTTTGTGTTTGTCTGTGTGTACAACTCCCAATGACCAAAGAAATATAAAGTTTACCCCTCTCCTGGTCAAGAAATATTAACGCCCATGATAGGATACTTCTGTCAAAGGAGACATTATATTTTAGGTGTAATTTCTATATATAGCATTCTTCAAACCACATCTACATTTTTTTGAGTTACGGTCATTAGCATATCACATTAAATTAAATCTATTTAAATAATTAGCTTGATGATATTACTTATTGGACTGTTGGTTCGGCTGTGGAAAATAATTATATATATTCTCTCACACTTTCTGAACATTCTATTGAGTACTCGTAAGGTTAGCTTGTTAGGGTGACATTGTCGTTTCGATTATATAAAATTCCTACTGGTGAGACGTCGGTTTGGGTTAAAGCTGGTTTGATACCTCGTCCCTTATTCGATATGAGGTAGGTTCTTCCCACTGTCGGATCTGTGCCGCGGGTTGCTTGATCTCTGTAAGTTAATAGACATTCTTGTGTGTGTGGTGTGTTTGCTCAGTTGGTAGAGTGCTCGCCTAGCATGCAAGAGGTTCGGGTTTCAAATCCTGAGCGCGGATATGTCTAACTGATGAGCCCAAATGAGGGTGAAACTCGAGTGTTGGACTTCTGGTTTGTTGGCTTTCTTGGCTCTTGTGGGCTGCGACGTTGGTTCGGCTCAGGAAAATAATTATATATATTCTCTCACACTTTCTGAACAATATATATATATATAATATATATATATATATATATATATATATATATATATATATATATATATATATATATATATTAAAATTTGCAACATTTATTGTTCAGCACAAGGAATGCAAATTGAAGATCAAAATTTCCTTATTCCATGGAGTTTCAAGGAATGGTTCTTATCCTAAGAAGAAATAAAGTTAGGAAAATAATACTCCTAGGCTAACTTCTTTCTACCTTCTACCCTCCCCCTCTCCTCCCTGTTATATTGTTTTTACCATCCCCCTCCCTTCCCACTATCTCGTATTCTTTAAAACATCACGAGACCAATCTGTAATAACAAGAGAAGCGTTTTTACAAAGGCTCATTTTAAAACTTTTTTTTCTGGAACACAGAATGGAACCCAAAGTGAATAATATCTTTAATATTTTTCATTGAGACGGAAGGTGTTAACAGATAAGCTGCTTATGTTTTCTCTTTTATTCTAGGCAAATGTTAATCATCTTTTATACTTTAATTGATATAATTGTTTATTTTGCTTGTTTCATTTAGTAACAGATTTTCTTGCCCATGCATGTATTCATTACAATCTAGCAAATTGATTTGAAATTTAGACTAAATAGATTCGAAATTTCTACTTATTTTCAGTTACTGATAGATGTCCTATCACCATACTTTCCCTTAAACACGTAAATTGGACTTATATGAAAGCTTTATAGTTTTTTTAATGGAGATAGGCAATGCATTGTGAATGCGTTATCAGCAGCTCCTGTTACTCTCACTTCTCATAGGATTAGCGAATCTCTCCACTGAGGCTTCTTTTCTAGGACAATTGCTCTTGATATATCAAAGGCCTTTGATAGGATATGGCATAAAGGTCTACTTCACAAGATCTTCAGCTATGGTATAGTATGGTATTTTACTCTGATAAAATAGGCAGAAATCAGAAGCTCATAGTATTAATGCTGGAGTCCCTCAGGGGTCAATCCTGGGTCCACATCTCTTTCTGATCTACATTAATGATCTTCCAAATAACATCCTTAGAGCATTCGTACACATTTTTGCTGACGACACTATCATCTATGGCAGCACATCAAAGGCTGTAAATGACCAAGTTCTGTCTGATTCTCTCTCCTCTGATCTTGAGCATGTGGTACAATGAGGAAAAAAGTGGCTAGTTACTTTTAATGCATTTAAAACCAAGCTTCTATCTTTACATCATCAACATTCTGATCCCTATCTGGCATCAATTGAAATGAATCTCTCTCGTCTTGGGGGAGGCTCCATGTTTTGACAAGCTTCTGGGCTTGACATTCACTCCTGATCTAAAAGGGACTACGTACATCAAATCTATTGCCAAGGTCGTTGGAAAAATGATGGGATCCTTCTATCGATCCAGTAGATATCTATCTGCTGATGCAATTCTCTGCCTATACAAGAGCCAGGTATGTCCAAGGATGGAGTATTGCTGTCACATCTGGACAGGAGCTGCTAGGAAGACCTTATCCTGCTTTGAGAGAGTTCAGAATAGACTTCGTAGCTTAGTGGGGGATGCTCTTTTCTCTTCCCTGCAACATCTTTTTTACAGAAGAGACATTGCGAGTCTCTCTCTGTTTTATACTTTTTTTCATGACAAGTGCTCGATTGAGCTCCAATCAATGGTTCCCCCTCGCCAAACATTCGCGAGAAACACTTGTTTGGCTGAAAACACTATCAATAATTTCCCCACTCTTTATCTGTCTAAACCTAAACGTAGATTCCATGAACAAAGCTTCTTTCTCAGAATTGCACACCATGTGGAACTCTCTTCCGTTTACCTGCTTTCCAGCTGATTACAATATGGCCGTCTTCAAGTCCAATGTTGACAAGTTCTTGATGAGCCGTTCTCCTTAATTAATCCAATTTTACTAACTTTACACTTCCAACGATTACTATGATAGTGTCCCTTTGACCACTGTACACTCTTTAAGCCTTATCCTCGAGTGGCCTCTTGGCCTTGATAAGTGGTGATTCCTTTGTACAAAAAAAACCGAAAAGCAACTCTAAAATATGAGAGAAGTCATTTTTTTTTTAATAAAAAACAGTATGTATCTCGAAAGAATATTCCTCATGTAGAAGAAAAGTAAAAAATGTGGTAAAATCCAAAATATATAGGTTGGTTAAAGGTTAAAAAGCAAGCGAATATCCCACGACATAAATGGTAATGGTGAGTAAACTCTGTCAGTAAAGTTGGGAAAAGTCATGACAGGTGTATTAGCTTATTCGTTGTGCCTTGAAAAAGTATACAAGGCAATACTGAGCATTAGAAGGGAATATTAGGAATTTACATCTTGTTAGTATTGTCGCATAAGTTTCCAAAATTATTTATTTTATGAACTTTACCTTCTGAACTGTATATATACTAGCAGGGTTACTCGATGTTGTTCTGTTCAAATATATGCAACTGTATAAGGACAGTTTCCCTTAACAACAATCTTCATGTAACCAATCTGATCTCTTAACTGCTACAGTAGAACCCCGGGATACGGTTGCGCTAGGATACTTTTTTTTTTCAGGTCACGATGTCGAATACAATGTTTTTTAGGCCCCTGTTACAGTATTTACCTCGCTTTACGGCGTTATTTATAATGTTATTTGATTATATGCATGTGTATTATATACTGTATTGTATTTTGTTATTAATTTTTAATGCCGTATCCCGGTGTTCTATTATGCATTTCTTATGTATGTTAATGTTCTAAAACTAATGTTTATAAACAGATGAACTTCAATTTGTAACATATGGGGAAAGAACGTTTAGCTCCCTTAAAAAGCAGCTATACTTAGAGTGAGAGAGAGAGAGAGAGTGAGAGAGAGAGAGAGAGAGAGAGAGAGAGAGAGACAGGAACAGATAGACAGAGAGAGAGAGAGAAAGGGCAAAGAAAGAGGGGTATAGATGAGCAAACAAAGAGGCATTAAATAGATAAAAATCTAGTTCTTCATTTACAATATTATTATATTAATAAAAGGAAAAGTATTTTTTTTGTTTTCATGAAGAAAATGAATACGAGGGCAGGATCGAAACTGCACATTCGATGTTGTCAGTTGGAGTCTTTTTCACCTGAGGAATTGAAATATTTGTTAAGGTGTCTTGTAAAATAACACTCATAATAAAAGTTTTATTTCATGTTCAAATTGTTGGAAAAGAGTCAGTGGCTTCTTTAAAAGGGTACTTAGAGAAACTAGCCTATTTTGCTCATGTGTATCAACTTTTATAATTTAGGTATACTCTATAGTTTGTCGTATATACTTTATTTTTTTTTTTACATGAAGGTCACCACTTATCAAGGCCCGGAAGCCACTCGGTGATAAGGGTTATTGCGTGTCCAGTAATCAAAGAGATAGTATCGTAGTAATCATTAGTATTGGAGATTTGATAGAGTGTCTTACTTAAGGGGGCGGTTTGTCAGGAATTTGTTTATGTTGGACTTGAAGACATCAAGACTTGAAGTTGCAGTCAAGTGGGAAACAGGCAAATGGAAGAGAATTCCACAGTCGTGCACTTCTACGAAAGAAGGTCTGCTCATGGAATCTATGTTTGGATTTAGGCACAGATGAAAAGTGGAGAAATTAACGATAGTAGTTTCAGCTACACGGGTGTTTTTCATGAAAGATTGGCGAGGGGGTACCAGAGATTGGAGCTCAGACGAGCGCTTACCATGGAAATAACGATAAAACAAAGACAGGCTTGCAACGTCTCTTCTGTGGGAGAGAGGCTGCTCGGAAGAGAAAAGGGCGTCCCCACTAAGCCACAAAGTCTATTTTGTACTCTGTCAAGGCAGGATAGGCTGTTTTTAGCAGCTCTTGCCCAGACGTGGCAACAGTACTCCATCCTTGGACGTACTTGGCTTTTATATAGATAGAGAATTGCATCAGCAGTGAGATATCTTCTGGAGTGGTAGAAGGATCCCATCATTTTCCCAGTGTCCTTGCCAACAGACCTGATATACGTGTTCCATTTCAGATCAGAAGTAAAGGTCAAACCCAGAAGCTTGTCAAAACATGGAGCCGCCCACAAGACGATAGCCATCCATTTCAATTGATGCCAGATGGGGATCAGAGCATTTATGATGTAAAGATAAAAGCTTGGTTTTGGATGCATTAAAAGTAACCAGCCACCTCTTCCCCCACTGTACCACGCGCTCAAGATCAGAGGAGAGAGAATCAGATAGAACTTGGTCATTTACGGCTTTTGATGTGTTGCCATAGATGGTCGTGTCATCAGCATCGATGTCAACGAATGATTTAAGTATGTGTTTTGGGAGATCATTGATATAGATCAGGAAGAGAGTTGGGCCCAGGATGGACTCTTGAGGAACTTCAGCATTAATACTGTGGGCCTCTGATTTCTGCCCATCAACCACTACTCTTATGAGCCTATCAGAGAGAAATGATTTAATAATTGAGAAAACATTTCCAGTAATACCGTAGCTGGAAATCTTATGAAGTAGGCCCTTATGCCATACCTTATCGAAGGCCTTTGATATGTCAAGAGCAATTGCCCTAGAAAGGAAACCTTTGTCAAGAGATTCACTAATCCTATGAGATATAACCATTAGCACATCTGCTGTACATCTTGTGGAGCAGAAACCATATTGCATGTCACTAAGAAGGTTGTTTCTGCTGAGGTGGTTGACTACTTCTTTATTTAATATGGATTCCAACAACTTACTCATGACACACAGGAGACTTATTGGTCTGTACTGAGAGGGAGATGACTTTTTGCCTGAATTCTTAAATACAGGGCATACTGATGAGGTTTTCCAGGGTGTTGGAAAGCACTTCTCCTTAAGGCAGTTTTGTAAGTATGGGGGCAAGTTCTGGTTGGAGCTTTTTCAGCACTATAACTGGAATGCCATCAGGGTCAGTTGCTTTACTGGAATCAAGGTTCTTGATTAGCTTGGCGACCTTACACACAGATATTTGTATGTTGCATAGAGTGTTGTCTGTTATAGGAGGATGGCCTTCGTCACATAGGGTAGAATTAGCTGCAAAGTTCTTGGCAAATAGTTTGGCCTTGTCTGATGCTGACGAGATGACCTCAGGTACATTGATGATGGTTGGGATAGAACGCACACTTCTGCTCAGGATCTTGTTTGCTATTTGCCAAAACCGGTGGGAACCAAGCCGCTGATCAGCTACTTTGGATTTAACGGACTGAGCATATAGTTCTCTTGCATTTTTTATTACTCTTTTACTGGCAGTCCTGAAAGCAGCTTTAGTCTCAGTACATCTATTACGTTGGTAGCTATGGAAAAAGTGATTTCTGTGCTCGATGGCAGCAGCACATTCTGGGGAGAACCATGGCTGGCTGTTAGGTCTTTGTCAGAATTTTTTGGATGGTATGAATCGGTCTATACCTACAATTAACCATTCGGTCAGGTCTGATACTATAGAGCACATATCCTTTTTAAACATGTAATGCAGAGGTAAATCAGATATGAATGTACGGAAGCTATCCCAGTCAGCCATAGAGCATCGATATACAGTATGGTGGAGAGGTACGTCTGAAGACTTATTGCATTTTATTTTTATCTTAACTAATACAACAGAGTGGTCGGAGGATCCCAGAGGAGATAGAATGGAACATGAACATAGCTCAGGGGAAGTTGTGAGAAAAAGGTCTAGAAGGCTTGCATACTGACCGGTAGTATCAGGCACATGGGTGGGTTCGTGAACAATCTGAGTGAGGTCATAGGCAATGGCAAAATCATGACAGAACTTCCCCTCGTTATCCATCTTATTTGAGAGAGTACGCCATTCCACATTATGGGCGTTGAAGTCACCGCAAATGTGAATGTAGCTGAAGGATGAGCAGACAGGATGTGGTCAATTTTCGCAGATATACTCTTAAAGATAGTAACCACACTGTTGTGGGGGCGATAGAGGGCAAATATAAATGCAGTGGTGTAAGCAAGTGCAACCTGGAAGCCCATATAAAGTAAATTAGTGTCTTCTCTGGAGATATCCCTTCCACATGGAAAGCCATCTTTAATGTAGGCACATACTCCATGCCCATGGTGATGTTGGGGGTCAGATTTAGATGTTAAGTTAGAGTATCCTTTAATTATGAACTCCTCTAGGGAAATGGTCGGCCCTATGCCTGTTTCACTTAGAAAGAATATGTCCGGATTCGTCTCCTGTAACTGTGTGTCAACCTCTGGTAGTTTGGATCGTAGACCCCTTATGTTGGAGAAGGAGACATTGTAGTAGGGGTCTATGTTGGAGGATGGGGTTCTAGGTTTATTCCTGTTTTTTTTCTGGAGATTTGTCATGTTGAGGTTTAGGATTTGTGGAACAGGTCGATAGACTTGGTTGGAGCAGGACAGAGAGGGAAAGTAAGAGAGAAAAAAACAGGAATTATTTTTTATATAGATATACCATTTAAACTTAATCCACTTCAAAATCTTATGAATTGCTTTGACCTCCCAGAAAAAAGGAAAGAAAAAAATATCTTATCAAAATAATGCTTATTCGACCAAAGATGTGTGGAACTCTCCAACAATGGCAGACATTCCCATCTTATGAATATCTGGCATCAAACAGATAATTACTCTTCTTGCAAGTCAGATCTATGCACACAATAGACCAATGCTTTGACCCCTACTTGAGTAGATGGAGGGGGGGGCATAAAACATAATCCTCTCACTTTCCATTCATTTATTTGTTTCCTTTTGTATCTTTTCATGGAGACATTTTCCTTTCATTCTTCTTCACAATTCTATCTGCTAATCAATCGTCTTTGTATCAAATCTATGTGCCCATCAAATCGTATTGTTTTTTTTACACTATTTCTACCAGATTCGACTGCATTGATACATTGTAATATCAATTGATCTCTGCTTCATATTTCTTCATATACATTCATTTGATATCATATCACAAAATATAGTCATATTTTATATTGATTTCTAGGTTTTATATTTCTTGGAAGGAAAATATTTTTCAGATCATATCTTTGAAAGAAACTGTATTCATAAATGCATTTATTAAGGAGAATTTTGATCAGTGTAAAAATTATTAACACAAACCCTGAACTCAGTCAACAGAATTCAAGTTTAACAAATTTATTACAGTTACTAATTCAAACAGATCTGCCACAATAAACTTTGAACTGCTTCTACAATATATATATATATATATATATATATATATATATATATATATATATATATATATTAAACAAAATATTGACCAGCAATAAAGCGACACACAGGATTTATATATATATATATATATATATATATATATATATATATATATATATATATATATATATATAAATCCTGTGTGTCGCTTTATTGCTGGTCAATATTTTGTTTAATATATATATATATATATATATATATATATATATATATATATATATATAAATCCTGTGTGTCGCTTTATTGCTGGTCAATATTTTTTTAATTTTAAAATTTCTGTGAGACGCAGAGAAGTGGAATTTGGTACACTAGAAGAGCGTAACAAGGTGTCTGATTTTTGTGGAATTTGAAAAATATTTTGAAAGTTATGCTAATTTCTGTATTTTCTGGTAATTTTAATTATGTATTACTTTATTGTAAGTGTCTAAAAATGTATATTTTCTGTAATAACTCAATATTCTAACTTCATATTTCTATTTATATGAAACTAGCCTGGGTGTCCGGAGTTGCCCGGGTGTTTGGATGTGCTTGTTGAGCAAAAAAAAAAAGTGGTAGTAGGCAGGCAGGCTCAAACCCGTACCGCAAAGGAGGAAAAGAATGTGAAAAATAAAAAAAAAAACGTTTCATCTTTGCTGTTGCGTCTATCACCAAACCGGAAGTAGCGATAGTTTAAATTAAGGCTAGTCGATCGAAAATAGGGGATGACTTTCGAAAATATTGACGAAAAAAGCGATCCCTCCCTGTAGAAATGTGCCCAGTTGAGGGTGAACGAATTAATGTTTTTGGCCAATTTTTTATATATGTCGTCCGAAGGGTTGCACTTAAAAACGATACCGATCTTGTGAAAATCCGTCGCCTCTGTCGAAAGTTTTAGGCAGACATACATACATACATACATTTTAACAGATAGGTGAGGTATATATATTATAGATAAAGAACATATCCAGTAACAATATTAACCAAAAACAAGAACGAATTTCACATTATTTTGTTTAAGGAAATATTTATTTATCAACATAACTCCCATGCTTCAAAATCACTTTGAATTGCATCTTGTCAACTGATGATGTCAATCAGCGGATTTGAGATGATGTGATGCTATAAAAAAACTTCCAAAATCTTCCTCCAAATTTCATCCTCCAATGAAAATTAAACACATCCTTCAAAAACTTTCATTATTATTTTTTACCAAAGATGCTCAATTGGGTTTATACCTGGAGAACAAGGTGGCCATGTCATCAAATTTTCTCCACTAATGCCTAACGACTTAAGGTAGGATGCTGAAGCTTTGGCTGAGTGGGATGGCTCATTGTCATGCATAAAAATCAATTTGCAGTGATACGCCAATGGAAGGTCATCAAGCCATGGTGACAAATGCTCATTTAAAAACAAAATATAAGACTAGCACCTGAAATGGTTCAATTAGTTCATCGCAGATTATTCCAGCCAAAACATGACACCTCTACCTCCCTGTTGATGACGGAATCGATTCGATGTAGGGAATCCAAGGGCACTATAAATTTTGCCACACCCATCTGATCCATCACGGGTTGCTCTGGCCTCATCGGTGAAAAGAACATTTTCAATGTTGGGTTTCATGTATTTTTGAGCCTAAGCGAAACGGTTTTCCTTATGAGTTTGGTTTTAAACAGATATTTGAATTTTCAACGAATAAAGACAATGTTCTTTGATCTCTTCCAAGCATCTAGGCCAGATCTACGATAGATAAGACTTCTGCAAGGCCTGCAACAACACGTTCCTTTTCATTAGCTGTCAATCAACCATTTCTAGTTATTTGGGGAGACCTGCAATAAAGTGATACACACTTAAAATTACCAGAAAATAGAAAAATCAGCATATTTTTTTAAATATTTACTCAAATTCAAAAAAAAAAACAACACCAAAAAAACACTTAAATAAGACACTTTATTATGCTCTTGCAGTGTACAAAATTTAATTTCTCTGCGTTTCATAGCAATTCCAAAATTAAAAAAATATTGACCTGCAATAAAGCGATACACAGGGTTTTATATATATATATATATATATATATATATATATATATATATATAAGGTTCAATTAAGAAGGGAAAGTCTAATTAGTGTTCATACTTTGTGCCATTAAAGATTTCCCATTACTACCCCCTCATGTTCGTCTGAGCAATTGCCTCGCCTCCACCCCCACAAATATGATCCGAGCAATCTATAGGACAATGTAACGTCTGTGTCTGTATGCTTGTACATCTTTAAGACGAATGGGAAATATAAGTTACAAAAAGTATGTGGAAAATAAATGTCAGTTTAAAAGTTATTTAAATTTTTTATATAAATCAGAGTCTCTTTTCGGAACCAGTAAACAACGGGCATATATATCTATATATATATAAATTTATATTCCTGTATGTTTTTTGTTTGTTTGTTCACAATTTGATTTATATATACAAAAGGATCATTAACTTAATGATACATTCATTCCTAGATATAATATTATTCTTGCAAAATATACGATTAAGAGGTGACGTCATTTGCATATTACATTAAGGAAAATCGATTTTATTAAATTAGTTATTGTTTATTAGTTATTGTTTATAGTTCGAGAATTGTTTTAAGTGTTCTATTTAAGTTTATTATTTAAATTTGATTTATATTGATAACATATTTAATTCAATTTATTTTTACCGATATCGATTTTTTTTATAAAACGGTTTGAGTCATTTCCCCTGGACGCTAACTTTGTTCTTTTGGCTTTTGTTTTCTTTTTGGGGGGATAATCAAACTAAAAATAATTCACAAACTTTCAAGCATTATTTTTGGAATCAGTTCAAATAAAATAATTTCCATGATTTCGCAAGTAACGTTGTGGTCCAATGGATTTTTATTTTAAAATAAACAAACAATTCAATTCAACTACGATTGTTTATTTAAAACAAAAACAAAAAATTTTCATTTACGTTTTTTTCTTCACATTATTTGCCATCGTAACTTTCTTTTCATACGTCAATTATGTGCTTTTGAAGGAAACATTCTTGTTATTTTTTTCAAAAGAATTTTTTTATTCCTACACGTCAACACACAGGAAATAAATACAGAAAAGATATAAACATTCATATATTTTTCGTATTGATTTTTTATTCATACATATTTAAATATATATATATATATATATATATATATATATATATATATATATATATATATATATATATATATATATATATATATAT
This sequence comes from Euprymna scolopes, assembly GCF_053919585.1. Classification (NCBI taxonomy): domain Eukaryota; kingdom Metazoa; phylum Mollusca; class Cephalopoda; order Sepiida; family Sepiolidae; genus Euprymna; species Euprymna scolopes. The sequence continues at coordinate 75,224,086 of NC_136499.1, read as the reverse complement.
AAGAATATAGAAGAGGATAGATAAATAGATAGAAGATAGATAGATAGAAGAAGATAGAAGATAGAAGAATAGATAAATAGAAGATAGATAGATAGATAGATAGAATAGAAGATAGAAGAAAAAAATGAGTTCATTTTATTTATATAGAAGAAGAAGAAGAAGAAGAAGAAGATAGATAGAATAGAAGAAAGGTAGATAAAAGAAGATAGAGGAAGAATAGATTGATAGATAGATAGATAGATAGATAGATAGATAGATTTATAGAAGATAGAGGAAAGAAATAGAGAAGAAGATAGATAGATAGATAGAGATAGATAGATAGATAGATAGAGAGATAGATAGAGAGATAGATAGAAGAAGAAGAGAAGATAGATAGAGAGAGCAGAGGGGAGATAGAGAATAGTTAGAAGATAGAATATAGATAGATAGATAGATAGATAGATAGAAGATAGAAGAGAAGGAGTATATATATATATATATATATATATATATATATATATATATATATATAGAGAGAGAGAGAGAGAGAGAGAGAGAGGGAGAGAGAGAGAGAGGATGAGCCAAGAGTAGAAAATGTTTGTTGAAGCGTAAAAGCATTTTTGTTGACAAATAAGATTTAATTTTCATTTTTCATACGTGTAGTTGTACGTATACGTGATCTCTAAATAAATGTTTTACTGTTAGCCTACTTTTGGCTAACCCTGTATATATATATATATATATATATATATATATATATATATATATATATATATATATATACTAGTCTATATATATGTGAAAGTGTCTGTGTGTGTGTCTGTGTACATTTCCCTACGCAATAACTCTGTTAATTTAAAGTCTACAGATTCGAAATTTAATATACAGGGTACTGAGATTTGCGAAAATCGATGTGATTGGTTTTCGGACAGAAATTTGGTAATTAAGGGGTCAAAGTTCAACGATTTGACTTTTGAGAACTCTACCAAATTCCTCCTACAATTTTGGGTCTAAACACGTGAAATCTTAGATATAGGTTCCTTGGATATGGATCTAACTTAATAACTTGATTAGAGCCCAAAACAATAAATTTTAAGGGGTCATGATAGGGGTCAAAGATGAAGTTTGTTGATAAGCATACACATCCAAACGCCCGGGCAACGCCGGGCACCCATGCTAGTATATCTATAAAAGTGAACGTGTCTGTGTGTGTATCTGTGTGTCTGTGTGTGTACATTTCCGTACGCAATAACTCTATCAATTTAAAGACTACAGACTCGAAATTTGATATACCGGGTACTGAGATTTGGGAAAATCGATGTGATGGGTTGTCGACCAGAAATTTGGCTGTTATGGGGGTCAAAGTTCAACAATTTGACCTTTGAGAACTCTACCAAAATCCTCAGACAATTTTCGGTTCAAACACTTTAAATTTTAGATATAGGTTCCTTGGACATGGATCTAACTTAATAACTTGATTTGAGCCAAAAACAATAAATATTAAGGGGTCATTATAGGGGTCAAAGCTAAAAATAAATGGACCCCTGCGATCTCTACCAAATTACTCTGGTCTAAACATTTGAAATTTGACATAAAGGATATTCAGAAATAGGGCAAGCTTTTTAATTGGTTTGGGTCGAAAACTTTTAGTTTCCAATATATAAATGTATGCATGTATGTATGTTTGCATGTATGCCTAAAACTTTCGATTTTATCAAGATCAGTATCGTGTTAAAATCCGACCTTTCACACGACAAATATCGAAAAATTGGCTAAAAACATTTACATCTTCACCTTCAACTGGGAACTTTTCTACAGGGGGAGGGGTCGCTTTTTTGGCCAATATTTTTTAAATTTATCCTCTCCTTTCGATTGTCTAGCCTTAATTTTAAAAGATGTTACTTCCGGTTTTGCGGTGGTTGTAACAACATAGACGTCAGTTTTTCCCCCCGTTCTTTTCCTCCTTCGCGGTACGGGTTCAAGCCTGCCTTCCTACTACCACTTTTTTTTTTTTGCTTTTTTTTTATTTTGCTCAACAGACACATCCAAACACCCTGGCAACGTCGGGCTGAAATGGTTGTATATATATATATATATATATATATATATATATATATATATATATATATATATATATATATATATATGGAACGTGTCTGTGTCTGTGTCTGTGTGTATGTACATTTCCCTATGCAATAACTCTGTCAATTTTTAGTCTACAGACTCGAAATTTGAGATACCGGGTACTGAGATTTGGGGAAATCTATGGGATTGGTTTTCGACCAGAAATCAAAGTTCAACGATTTGACATTGGAGAATAATTTTGAGTCTAAACACTTGAAATTTTAGATATAGGTTCTTTGGACATGGATCTAACTTAATAATTTGATTTGAGCTCAAAACAAAAAGGGTTATAATAGGGGTCAAATTTAAAAAAATTGACCGCTTTTTTTTTTTTTTGCTCAACATACACCTCCAAACACACGGGCAACGACGGGCTGAAATGCTTTAAATAATTAACCAAAACTTCAGCTGGATGTAATTTTACATGTGTATGTATATCGATGAGCAAGAAATTAAAATTCTTGTACGTAAAAAAAAAACGAGAAAACGAAAGGGATTAAATCAGATGAAATGAGAAAATGAAAGAAGAAATGATATTAAAACTGAAATGTTGATTTTTTTTTTACTCACATCCATGATAAATTTTCTAGTGATGAGGTTAGAAAATGTACTTTATGGACTGATGAGATAAAAGTGCCCATCAAAATAAGTCTGTGTACATTATAATCAATTCTAGATCAAGAAAAGCAAACAAGTAAGTGTTTTACTAATGGTAGAAATCTACGGTTTCAAGAAAAATGTGCTGTCATTAGTCGAGAAATGACAGAACAATTGTTTTGCTCTGATCTTGGCATTCCTTTGCAAAATTTCGATCAGGATGGGCACATTAAGAGTTCAGATGTTAAATTGCCAATTTAGCAGCTGCTGTGTTGAGCAGATGTCAAATAAATGTCTTAATAATTAGACTCGTTGCAAACAACCCGACTGATTGTATGGGGATGCATGCAAAACAGATTGTCATAAAAACGTACTTGCTTTTGGGGCAATTTTATAATTCCCTTTATATCTTCATGGTAACTATAAAGAAAGGCCTTCCAAGAAGTATTACTTGTCTGCTCAACCATTCTTTATTTAGATTTGTTTGTCTGCTTCTTTATAAAAACAAGAAGTATTTTCATAAGATATCAGACAAAGGCTTTTCTACATACTGCATTGAATCATTGTGTAATGTTATGTATGTGTTTCATGTGGTGCTGGTAGTAGATGTATTCGTAATTTTACTACTACTACTACTACTACTACTATTATTATTATTATTTGTAGTAGTAATAGTAGTAGTATAAATGGTGGTTGTAGAGAAGAAACAGAAGGAAAAGATTTGTTAGTAATATAAATGTTGTATAAGTAATGGCGATGGGAAAAGTGTTATTTTGCTAATAGGTTTTTCTACCCAATATTGTAACTGTCTTTTACTATCAAATTAGAAATAAACATGAAGTTTGCTTTTATGACTAAACGTAACCACAAATGGTTAACTTTTAGTAGTATCCATAATTTTCACATAAAATTTCGTCAGCATCTGATAAAGCCAAAATCTTTGCTAAAAACTTTGCAGCAAATCTTAATTTTTTAATTCAGGGCTGCCTATCTCCCGTATTTCGTCCTGTGGCATACAAATATCTGTGCATATTGTTGCCAAACTTATCAGCAACCTCGATTCCAGTAAATTCCAATCATAATCCTCAAAGAGCTTCAACCGAAACTAGTTTTCATATTTATAAAGCTGCTATTGCCTTAACGAGAAATGCTTTCCAACACCTTGGAAAACTTCATCAGTTTGCCCTATATTTAAAAATTCTGGAGATCGGTCATTTGCCTCTCAGTACAGACCAATCAGTCTTCTGTGGGTCATAAGAAGGGCTATGACAGCAGTATATTCTTTTCATTGTTTTGACTCTTGAGTATATATTCGACATAGTTAGACACAGTTAATCAACCGAGAAGCACATCACTCTATATAAAAGCATATAAGATATAAATGGATACACACTCGAGATTCAAAACAATAAAAAGAATATGCTGTTGTCATAGCCCTAGTCATGGGTAAATTGCTGGAATCTGTGATGAAGTAGTCAAACACCTAATCAAAAATAATTTACTCAGTAACATGCAATATGGCTTCCCTCCTGCTAGAGCTACATCTGCTGTGCTAACTGTAATATCATACACGATTAGTGAATATTTACTTAAATAATTTGTAATCATATTTTTAGTAGCACCTGTAATGAGGATTGAGCTTCTGATGTACAAAAGAGTAGATTATTACTTATCATTTTATTGGATATGAGTTTGACAAGAAGCACATGATAAATGTCGGATGTTGTATTAAATGTAGTGGGAATACAAACTAAGAACAACAGTCAGAATAAAAATATTACAAATTATCTAAAAATATTTCGAAACAAACTATTTTGTTTGCTCTGTTACCTTTCTCCAATTCTCTTTTTTATATCTTTTTCTGAGCTGTATCAAACGTTTGAAGAGAAATCTTAAATCCTTTTTTCTCTTCCTTTACCATATGCCTTCATATCTCCCATTTCCAGCCTTTTCCTTTCTCTTTCTGTTCTTTTCTCTTTATTTTCTTTTCTCTTTATTTTCTTTTCTCTTTATTTCTTCAAGGCTATAGCTGATCTTATAGATTAAATAAAATGATTTCACTCATTTCTGAGGAAGTCTTTTTACAACAAAGGCGAGATATATTTGTCAATTAGCATTTCTTTTTATTAGGTCATTCCTACAAGATTAATAGACAGACGAATGACTCAGCAGTTCAACTTATTTTGGAAAAGTCTTGCTGCAGATATGACATAAACAACTCATTGGCCTCCGTTGCTTTATAACAATATTTAACTCGTGCTTGATAATCATGTAATTGCTTCCTGCCCTAGAATCTCATGTGACTCAGTAAACCAGCTCTTGACAAACAGGTTCTGTCACATTAACCGCGCACATAGTAGGACTACAATGTATCTGAGATATTTAGCATTGGCTGCCTCTGTAAGATACATTTGAAAATGGAATACTTGATTCATTTTGTACATTCATTCTTTTTGTGGACTGTTATCCTCATGTTCATAGTTATTGATGTTTCGCCACGTTTCGGCCAACTCATCCTCTGGCCTTCATCAGGTGATTAACCGCGAGAGGATAGAAATACTGAGTCTTGTAACTTATCCCCAGTAAATACTGCCTTCCTTAGTTGTTTCTCACCACGTTTTGTCTCTACGGTTCAAGGTAAGCATTGTCTGAAGATAGCGGTTTCAATCCTACCAAACAGGTCAGAGAATTAGTTGGCTAAAGACAATAACAATGAACAAATTATGAAGCCTCATTTCAAAAGAATAAATAAAAATAAATAAATAATGAAGCGATTCGCTTTGTCTGCAATCTTCCACAGTCATCGTAGATACACTTACATGCAAAGTGACCACCATCCTATTCTTAGATTTCTACGTTCATGTAAAGAGTTTCAGGTTGTCTTGATTACGCCCTTAAAAGGTTTCTTGTATCATCGTTCTTTAAAAAGTCCATAACTTTTAAACCGAGTAAGCAGAGTATTTGACTATGACTACATGCACTTTTATCTTCAACACTCCAGCTTGTTGTAAAACAATGGTGTTTAGTATATATGATTGCGAATCATATATATACATATATATATATGTTATATTTTGTGTACAGAAAGTTGTTAGTTGAGACAGATCATTGGTACCGTCGGTTTCAAGCCCGATAATAAGGCCCGTTTAAGGTATCCTTATCAAGCTCTCTTCAGCCAATATTCGTCAAACAGGTTTTTCTACCCAATATTGTAACTGTCTTTTACTATCACATTAGAAATTAACATGAAGTTTGCTTTTATGACTAAACGTAACCACAAATGGGTAACGAATATTGGCTGAAGAGAGCTTGATAAGGATACCTTAAACGGGCCTTATTATCGGGCTTGAAACCGACGGTACCAATGATCTGTCTCAACTAACAACTTTCTGTACACAAAATATAAATACGCTCTTACAATTTGGATTTTCCTTTTAATTGAGCACTCTGCTGGAATTCTTTTTCCAAAATAAAACTAATCATATATATATATATATGTTATGTAAGATTTATGATATTATATGCATACATAAATACATATATATGCATATATTTATATATATATATATATATATATATATAAATACACACACACACACACACATATATATATATATATATATATATATATATATATATATATATATATATATATACATGAAAAGTGCACAACACCGAAATAGGGCAAGATATAGTTTTCATTTTACATAAGCATTTCATTTATATATCGCTACATATTTATGAGCATGTTTCAGTCAACCAGTTACAAGTAACTAGAGATATCTTCATGTGATGCTACTCATGGAAATGTAGCATAGTCTGAAGACGTCGCTAGTTACTTGACCGAAACGTGCTCATAATATATATATATATATATATATATATATATATATATATAGGGTGAAGCGATAAATTTGAAACCCTAAAGAAAACAACACTACTGCTTCATTTTAAAACTTTTATTGACAAATTCAAATCAGGTAACTTGGGTATGTACTAGAGCTGACATCTATTCAATGCAGTCTCATTCAGCCTCAATCACCGCCTCGATACAAGTCCGGAACTAGGAACATGCCTTTTCCACAAGCGCCAGCAGGAGTTTGGCGAACACTCGGCGGATGACGGCAATCAGGATGACTTTGGTATTGTGGGAGATCATGTTGGCGATATTCTCGACATATGAGCAAACGAAGTAGTCCAGTAAGTTCGGGTGGGAAAGAGCTGGGGCAGGCAGTGAGAGAATGGTACAAAAATGCAGCACTCCTTTTGAAGCAAAGCCTGGACCTCTTTAGACTTGTAGGCCAGCGCTAAGTCCTGCTGCCACACCCGGGATCTGTCAACAGGGGATCACCACACTCTTCAGCCCATCCAGGTACACTTTGGTGTTGATTTTCAAGCTGACTTCGAAGATGTGAGGTGGCATGATGTGGTCCTCATGTGAAACCACACCAAAGACCATAACTGTGGCCGGAAACTTCATTGAGCTGTGCCCTAAAGCGTCGAAACGTCCTGATTTGCATTTTGAGAGTGCTGGCAATGGTCCTGTTGTCATAATTTGGATCGGTAGAGAGCATGTTGACCAGAGGTGCATCTCCGATCTTGCTCGTTGAACATTGTGTCACTTTCAGACATGATAGAAGGCTCCTATCTCTTTTGGGATGAGTACACAACTGGCCAACTATTAGATGGACTGTAAGAAAAAAAGAAAACCGGTTTTTATCAAACGGAAATGGAATCATGTCTTCTTTTCTAGGGTGACAATGTTATCGTTCCACCCTGTATATACACAAATATATACGCAAATATATATATATATATATATATACATACATATGTATAAATATACGTAAATAAATATATATACATAAATATATGCTTATACACACACATATATATACTAGCATAGGTGCCCGGCGTTGCCAGGGTATTTGGAAGTGTATGTGTTGAGCCAAAAAAAAAAAAAAAAGCGGTCAATTTTTTAAACTTTGACCCCTATTATGGCCCCTTAAAATTTATTGTTTTGAGCTCAAATTAAGTTATTAAGTTAGATCCATGTCCATGTAACGTATATCAAAAATTTCAAGTGTTTAGACCGAAAATTGTCGGAGGAGTTTGGTAGAGTTTTCAAAGGTCAAATTCTTGAACTTTGACCCCTTAATCGGCAAATTTCTGACCGAGAACCGATCACATCGATTTTCCCACATCTCAGTACTCTATATATCAAATTTCGAGTGTGTAGACTTTAAATTGAGAGAGTTATTGCGTAGGGAAATGTACACACACAGACACACAGATACACAGACACACAGACAGACAGACAGACACTTTCTCTTTTATATATATATATATATATATATATATATGCGTATATATATATATATGCGTATATATATATATATATATATATATATAGACATACATGAATATAAATTTATACATAATATATATATATATATATATATATATATATATATATATACATATTACAGTAGAAAAATGCGAGCATGAAAAGTAATATGGTTAAGCTTAAACATGGAAAAATACAGAACTAGTTGCTAAAACTGAAAAAGAGTAGGATAAGATATTGTAGTAAAAAATATAATAAATTTATAACTTAAAATATTGCAGCATTAAGAATTGATTATATAACGTTATAAATTGAATTTAAAAAATCTAAATGCATCAATATTTTAAGTTATAAATTTATTATATTTTTTACTAGAATATCTTGTTCTTTTTCTGTTCCAGTTTTAACAACTAGTCCTTTATTTTTCCATGTGTAAGCTTAACCATATTACTCTTCATTCTCGCATTTTTCTATTATAATCCATGATTTTTCCAGGCTTCCAATAAATTCACTTGTTCTTTATTAAATTTCAGTCTTATTTTTTTGCCTCCATAAACACATATGTAATACCAATGTACGACACTCGTCTGCTTTCAATAAACTCCCCCCAATTATCTCCCTTTCATGCTTTCATTCTCTTTGCTTCACTTGTTACTTCTCTTTTTGCGACAGCAATGAATTAGTAGCAACAGTAGTTGCTGAAGCGACTTGATTGCTATGGAAACCAGTCATAAAAAGCATCGGTCACCTCCTTACATTTTGTTCGCGATTTTGAACACCAGAAAATTCATCATAACTTTTGTTTTATTGAACGAAAATTGAATTTTTTTTTCGCCATTATAGCTGAGAGAATGTAATAATTGTTTGAAATTTGGTCCCAAAATGAGTGTGCGGTGAATCTTTAAAGCAGTTTTAAATGACTAAAACTGCCACTCAACCATATATTCAAACCCGGTGGTATTTGAATTATATATGTATAAACATACGTTCTTTTTTATCTCTATATCTCATCAGAATCTTATTTCCATTATTCTCATCATACATAACTATATACATATATATGCATTAATACATGCATTTTATTACTCATTATTGATATATATATATATATATATATATATATATATATATATATATATATATATATATATAGGAACAAACCGTATTATGTGTTCATGAACGTTTCGTCTTTATTTCGAGACTTCCTGGAAATAAAGACGAAACGTTGATGAACACATAATATTGGTTGTTCCTTTTTATTTCTCTATTTTGTCGGAATACTATTTCCATTATTTTCATATATATATATATATATATATATATATATATATATATATATATATATATATATGTACAGGGTGGCCTCAGAAAAACTAGCCCAAACTCTAATTAGGCCCCGTTTCTTAGTGTTTTGTCAGAATGAAATGAAACTTTAGTCATAACTAGTTTATTATATTTAAAACATCACATCAAAACACTAGGGTTTTTGGCCTTTTTTCCTCCGTTCTACAGCATATGTTCAAGATAACCTCCATTTAGCTTTTGTTTTTTTGGGGTCACCCTGTATATATATATATATATATATATATATATATATATATATATATATATATATATATATATACGCATTTATATACAAACATATGCATGTGTATATATATACATTTATGTACATACATATACAATATATAGAGATGATATACATGTATACATATGCATTTGCATGATACATATATCCATATATATTTAACATTAGTGTGTGATTTATAATGCTCGTTGCAACGCTTCTCATTGCTATCAGTAAGGACAACTGCCACATTTTACATTTGAGCTGAAATAATGGCTTCAAGAATGCCATGAATCTAAATGTTTCAAATAAAAGGCATCAACTTGCAGCGGTAACGTTCTGCCATCTTCTGTTTACTGCAAAAGGTGGAAGTGACAACAAACGGGTTCAGCAGTGAAGAAATATGCAAGTATGCATTCTCTCCCTTGTGACTTGCATTGGAGAAATTGTGTACGTGTGTACAAACACTTCAAATACTTACTGTAAAACTGACTTTATATGAATTAAACGAAAGAAATGAGGGGCTTATAAAACATTGAATACTTCAGAATAATTGGAAAAAAAACTGAAATATTTAAGTGGGTGCTTGTGGTATTCTGATTTATTCAGTTACGAATGAGTATGACTGAAGTTTTTATCATCATTGAAGTTAAGCAAAGTTGAAACTGATCGGTATTAGATGGGTGGCTATTTTGGAATAGCAGACACTGTATATGAAAGGGCACCAAAACCTTCCTACAAAAAAAAAAAAAACGAAACAAAAAACAAAACGAAACAAAAAACAAAACGAAACAAAAAACAAAACGAAATAAAAAAACAAAACGAAACAAAAAAAACTACCCACCTTGAACATGGCTTTATCATGCTCATAAGTGTAACTTGATAATCTAAATACTTGCCTCCTGAGTAAAGGTTTTGTCCTAATGAAATACTTATTTCATTATTGATTAAAAATTTAAAAGCAATTAAATTATTAAAATAAAATATTTTATTAAATTTTGAGAATTACGAAAAAATATTCACAGACTTTCATTAAAAATAACAGAGCAGCCAATCAGTGAGTCTCTTCCTCATCACTTTAATGAATTAAATTAATTTCCACAGTAAAGAAGAGCATAACTACTACTAAATATCAGACATAATTTAATAGTTTAAATTTATTATTATTTTAAGTCAGATTTTTTCGGCCAACTCCAAACTGTGCATGTTATGCCCTTTTTCATTCCATAGGTTTCATTTGTTTTATATTGGCTGAATCTGTTTTGTGAAAAGAAATTTTGCTCAATAAAAATTATACATATTTCTTTTACGATATTTCATAATTCCGGTTGCCAGTTGCTTTGGGTGAATGCCAGATATAATGTCACAAACATATGCCTTTTCATGCAGAGTTAAATTGCAAGCTTAAAAGTACACCATGCTGGTAAATAAGATTATTGATAAATGTCAGAGGATTTTTTTTTCAGCAATAATAGCATTTCATTTAGAAATATTGGCCATGTTATTGGTATATTGGAGAAAGATATTATTTGGAAATAACATGTTATTAGTATATTGGAAAAAAGATGTTATAAGTAGATTCAATTATAAAACTACTAGGAGATATACCTGGCGTTGCCCGGTCGTAAAATATGCATAAATATTATATTTTAATTAATGCAGAATTTTCATTCATTATAAACAGAAATACTGTAGGTATTAAATGTAACGTTAAATTCTTTAAAAAAAAATGAAATAAAAACGGATATAAGCTGAAACATGTACTTACAATTATTATTTTTTCTTTTAAGTAAAAAAAATACTCCAGTTGATATCGAAGCTCAAACCTAAAAAGCTGTGAGTCAAGTACGATAATTATTATACCAGCTTGACATGACCTTCAAAGAATGTTTTTAAATCAACTCATACTTAACATAAAGAAGCTGTCATATTTCACGACCACACATGCGGAGTTGTGAAACAGTTAAAAATAGATAAAAATCTGGTGGCCTCCCACGTACCTTTTTTTCAATTTTGACCTCTTAGAGGCCCTTTTTTCGGATAAAAACCAATTAACAAATTTTCCACATGTCTGAATAACCTATATACTAAATTTAATGTTTGTAGATTAATAATTCGTTGAGTATATATGTTGAGAAACGTCCTCACACACACGCACACATATTCTAACTTTGCAGATATATTTGAATTATTTATGCATCGTGAACAACAAAGTTAAAAAAAAAGGCAATTAGTGATAATAAATAAATGAATTCCAAATAAAACTGCAACAATTGATAAAATACCAGAGGAAGACATTTTTTTGCTCATGTGAAAATATATTTGTGCTTGAATAGATATCTTAATGTGTACAAACATTCCTTGCTTTAGATTTTTTAACCATAAATAATGTACCATTACATGTCAATGTATATGTTATTTTATATGCGTATTAAAACTTTGATTTTAATTTATTTTATTTTCTAGGTAAGTGTTGATGTTGACGTTAAGCTGAAAATGAAAATGCATTTATTAAATGTATGTGCAAATTTGTGTTAATCTTCACACTTTGGTAAGTCGTCTGCTTTTTTTACATTTAGCGAAGCTGCATTATTACTAATTAAGTCTTACACAAGTTTTCAGTGTTTAAAGCAACATTTTAAATAGAGTGAATGGAAACACGTATATGAATATACTGGGTACTATTAGAACAAATGCAAAACAAAATATTTGAATATATTGTTTCGGTTGTTTACATATACCCTCTACTTAGGCAGCATTTTCTTATTTAACTATATTTTCTCACTTTATTGTGTGTGCATTTGATTTTATTGACCATTTTCTTTCAGAGTATAAATCGCATGCATTAAAACACTTAAAATTGTACGTTTTCTCTAGTTTTACTTCATCTTCGAGCTTTTTTTCCCCCCTCTAGTTATCGTCTACATAAAGTCACATAGTTCTGTAAAATGCAGGAAACATAATGACTTTAACGGTTAATAAGGAATACAACTTTGAATCTCAAATAGATCGTGTGATGTAATTAAGTTCCAATCACGCACACATGTTATCACAATGATTAAAAATCTCACGATACGAGAAATAAAGTAAAAAAAAAACAATCAGAACAATATAACTTTGGGAATTTAACTTCACTTTGCAGTCTGACTTTTATAGGGTTGTTAGGATTTTAAAAATAGGATTCTAAGGGGAGGGATTCAGAGATAAAATTTATTCATGAGATATTCTTAAAACGTATATATATATATATATATATATATATATATATATATATATATATATATATATATATATATATATATACACACACACATATATATATATATATACACACACACATATATATATACACATACACACTCCTATATATATATATATATATACACTCCTATATATATATATATATATACACACTCATATATATATATATATATATATATATATATATACACTCCTATATATATATATATATGTATATACACTCCTATATATATATATACACTCCTATATATATACACTCATATATATATATATATATATATATATATATATATACTCCTATATATATATAAATCAAAACTAAACACAATCAAGGGGACCAAAATAATAATATGAAATGAAAGATGAGGAATAAAAGTTATAACTTTATTATATAATCAGAACAATAAAGAAAAGTTATGGGAAATTTTTTTAAAAAAATCTCAACGCTATGGTATTTCGAAGCTAAATGCTTTTTATCAGAAGAGGAGACAGGCCAAATGAGAATTATTCAGCTTTGAAATACCATGGATTAAAGAGTTTTTTCTTAATTTTTCTTTAGCTTTTCCTGATTGCTCTGATCTTCTAATAAGCTATATATATAACTTTTATTCACTATCTTTCATTTAATATTATTATCTAGCACACACACACACACACACACACACACACACACACACACACACACACACACACACACACACACACACACATAATTATTATTCCAGGGTAATATTTTCCAGAGACAAAGCAACCAATGCATTTTTAATAAGGTTAATGCAAGAGTGCTCAATATCGAAATAGGGTAAGATATACTTTTTATTTGTTTTACATGAACATTAATATACATTCATGAGCATGTTTCGTTTCGCCAGTGACAAGTAATTAAAGACCTCTTCAAGCGATATTCCTTATACAGACTCTACTTTTGTATAAGCAATATCGGCTGAAGAGGTCTCTAGTTGTAATTGATTGACAGAAACATGTTTATGAATGTGTAGCGACATTTAAATGTTTATGTAAAACAAGTATAAATATGATGATCGCAACGTCTTGTCAGACGAGTTCCACTCCCTCAGACACTTAGTCCATGAGCCCAAAAATGACTTTTCTTTTTTTAGTCCTACCGGTGAATTCACACACTCAAGCAGGCATGACATTGAAGACGGTCATTGAGATCAATTATTACATGCTTCCAGAATTTAAAGCCTCCATGCGTCACAACTTTTTCATCGCCACAGGACCATTTTTATAGACAAATGCCTGAGGGAGTATCTATACAGAGATGATGTTACAGAGTCTTAGCTTTGTACGACAGTTAAGTCTCTCTCTCGATTCAAAATGTTGATATCCAGCAACAAGCAAGAGAAAGATAGCCAGCAACAAGTTAAACTGCAGACCAGCTTAATGCGGGTACTGGTCTCCCACTTTATGGTTTTTTAAATCAGAGATTTGCTTCTACTAGAAAGGTTGCCTTCACCACGGCTTACAGGAGCCCTCTTCACCCCAACACACACGTACATACACACAAACACACAGGGTGCTAGTTGACCGTTGACCTCAAAAATGGGTTCATTCGCCCTTTGGAAGGTCTTGTTTTTAATCCTTCAGAGAGACGAGCCACCTTCCTCACCAAACAAGTCTGGTGGGGGAACCAGTTTAGTCGCCGGTGATCCGACCATGAGGAAGGTAGTACTGGGTTACATGGTACCAGTAGCAAATGACATGACCTGATATATATATATATATATATATATATATATATATATACCGCACATATATATACATATACACGCACATATATATATACACACATATATATATAAATATATATATGTGTGTGTGTGTGGCATAAGCTCATATGTCGAAACCGACGGGAGTGTCCATCATACATATATATATATATATATATATATATATATATATATATATATATAGTGGTAGTTTGATTTCTTTTCCTAAAAGTACATCCACTGAAACAACATGTGTCTATCAAAAAAAGCTCTCAATAAGTTAACAGAGCGTATTATATGAAATTAATTTATACAAACAAACGGCTGCATATTTGCATGCATGTTTCTGTAATTTCCCGTAATAGAGAAATCACATCATCAGGCCAAGGATATTGCTTAAAAAATACGCTCAAGATATAAACGTTTTATACGATATATATATATATATATATATATATATATATATATATATATATATATATAGGTCGATGGGTAGAACTGCCGACTACGATGGTTCTAGGTTCAATTCTCGGTTTGGGAGACGTGCTAGTCTAGCAGCACTGATGAGTTGTGATACAACGAAACAGTACCGTATGTCGATGACTACAAATATATATATTTGTGCGTGTGTGTGTATAGATATACATACATACATACATATGCACACACACACACATGCGCGCACACACACACACACACACACATATATATATATATATATATGCAGATGAACCATAATTTTGATTAGCTAAATTGCAAAAGATATCAATTTGCATTTTTCAATTGTTAAGGGTAAAAATACATTTACCTATTGAGTAATATATTTTTTCATTATTAATAAAAGTTTAAAATTTCCCTCATATTAATATTTCATGTTTGATATTTTTAACTGATTTAGGAAGCACTGAAATATTATTTTTAATTAAATATTTTTTTATTTATTATTTAAATTTATTTATTTCATAATTATCATTTTTAGTATTGCAATAATTTATTAGCAAGATAAATTATAAACCAAGCTTGATATGAAATTATGGATGCACTATAGTTCTTATTTATCATGACATTATTTTTTATTGCATTTTTTAAATGATTTTTGGTTATTCACGATGAAACAATATTAGAAAAATATCTACTAAAATATTTTAATAATGTTAAGATATTTTAATAATAGTTAAACTTTAAAAAATATTTTTATATTCTCTTGTATGTTTCTAAGTAAATAATTAGCATGTATTATTTATGTGAAATTTCAAGTATTGAACATGGTGGAGGTTTTCAAACTTTCTAAAATGGATGTTACCAAATTGTTTCAGGTAAGTATATATCTACATACTTATACCAATATAAAAGAGAGATGTTATATGTATTTTGTTGGTGTCAAGCAACAACAAAAGCGGTTGGAAAAACGTGACCAAATGTATTTATTTAATTTGAGTTATCTCAGTAAAAAATACATTGAAAAATAAGAGAGTGGCGTGGCTTAAGATTTGCAAATATAAGGATTAACCAATTGAATTGCATGTCAGGAGAGAAATGCACACAGGACACTATCCTCGAGTGTCTAAGGTCTCTCTGTACAGGTATTTATGAAAATACTTTTCCTTACAAGTAAATCCTGACTAAATATTCAAAATCACATTTCGTATTCACAGTCAAATAAGATCTTCTTTCTATGGCTGACTCACACTGGCTCTTACGAGGAATGGTGCACCTTCTCCAAGTAATGTTGCCTTAAGTAACAGTACAATGCTGGATACTCTACAAGATATAAGGAATTATTATTATGGAACCCAGTAAGACCAAGAGACTACGAGAAATAAATATAACATATGTAAATGGTCGAAGAAGAAAATATGTTGCTAACTTCTTTACTTACTCAGTGTTTAAGAGGTAAAGAGAACTTTACTGGAATATTCAAATATCTACGTATCTCATATAGAGATCAAGTGTTTGTTTATTGAAAAGATTTGAAAAGTTTGTGTTCTTATATATAATATAGATTGTTGAAAACTGATGTTTGTTAGTATGTTAAAAACTTTGTGGATTTATCGTGTTTTGAAAAAAAAAATTAGTATGGCACTTATAACGTTTTGCAATGACACCGATTTTCGAAAGCTAAATAAATAGGAAGCAATATCAAAATCTGTAAAAAAGAATTATGGTGTGTAGTAAAGTGTTGAAATGTTAACAGCTTGGTATTGTTGACTCGAAAATGGCTTTCATTGTTTTTTGCTCTTGTACTCTTCACACACACACACACACACACATACACACACACACACACACACAAACACACACACACACAGACACACACACACAAACACACACACACACACACACACACATATGGCAAACAAATCAATTAATACACTTTGGAGCAGTTCATATAGTTTGATCTTTACCATAGGAATATACTTTTATGGGAAAACCTGAGAAGACATTTTCGCAAATATGTGCCACGTTTCTGAATTTTTGAGATGAGGATTGGTTATTCGGATTATTTGGATTCATCGGATTACTGTTCTCATCTTGAGTGTCCTTTTCACAACGGTTTGGTCGATGTAATCTCCGATATTCTTCAGATGTATCTTGTCGAATTTGGGAATGTTTCTGTCAAACTCAAGAATTTAGACGGAATTTTGAAAGGAACCCTGTGCCACGGGTTCACAGGGATCTGTGGCACAGTGGTTAGAGTATCATGAAAAATTAATCGTAAGAGTGATATTCTCCTGAAGGTTCAATTCTCAATGTGGCGACTTTCAATTACGAATTACTTATCCGTTTATGTCTGAGAGAACAAAGCATGCTATCTTCATGTAGTAAATTTGAAAGTCTGTCCAAATTCCCAAGTTCGGGAGAAACATTCCAGAGTTCGACAAGATACACCTGAAGAAAATCACACTCAAAATGAGAACAGTAGTCCGATGAATTCGAATAATACAAAAACCGTGTCACTTCCATTTTTCATGTTAAAAAGTGTTAATAAACTGTTATTTTTACATAAACTATACAAGCGATTTAAATATTATAGTAAATAAAGAATTATTATAAGCCTTAATCAAGAACAGTTCTGGATTTGACTATGCATGGAAATAAATTTCATATACCAGTTCTCTTCTATATTAACCGGGTCCAAGTTATTTTAGAGAATAATTTTTTTTTCTTTTAATATAAAATGTTGCAGCTATATGTAAAAGTGAGTTTGTTAAAAGGTCAAATTCACTCTCAACATGATGAGATCTAAATATGTCTGAATAGTGTGAGGATGATTAAATAAAGGCAGCAGAAATATTCGAAGTTATCCAAGGAAGAAGTTTAGAATCGGCAAATATGAGAAAGGAATTAGCTTGCCAACACCAATCTCATCATTTTTTTTAACTGTTGTGTGGAAACGTTTAGAGTTCTGGCAATATATGCTCATGAATAAATTCTTCAATAACTGTGCCATTGTATAGGACGTGGCTTTTAACTCCTGTTTGAATAAGCATCAACAACCTAAAAAGACAGATTGATATACTGTTTTTAGTAAGAAAAAATTACGCATACACAGCAATTTTTTGTTCAAATAATATTTCTTAAATAAAACAAATTGAGAAATGATTTAAAATAATGTTCGTCTAACATGTTGTTCGTAAATATATTCATGATATTATATCATATTAATGTAGTCTTATAAGGTTGTTTTTGGTTGTTTTTGTTTTACGGCATATCAACCCTTTTCGGGTTATTTAATGCCGAATCCAAAGATTTGGAAGAAAAGTTTTTTTAATAGAATATATTTGTTGTTTTCACGTCGGTTTCTATTTAACCCATAGTTGGGACCCTAACAGGTACTACCACTGCAGGTCAGAGTGGACCTGGGAGCAATGGTAACTAAAGGGTGGCTCCACACTCCCCAAAGCCCACAAGCTGGGGCCTCACCACTGGATATAGTTTAAGGTCATATCCAGGACCCCCATTGAGGGACTTTTACCCTCTGCAGGGGGGCAGTCGGCGTATTCTAATGCCCCACCGACAGGGCCGTCTTATAAGGACATTCCATTATATGATTATATATATTTAAATATACATACATATACTAATATATAGATAAATATACATGCATAAATATTTATTTATATATATATATATATATATATATATATATATATATATATATATAGAGAGAGAGAGAGAGAGAGAGATAGATAGATAGATAGATAGATAGGTAGATACAAATATATATATATACGCCTGCTTAAATTTATATATATATTGGAACATATGTATATTTAAATATATATAAAATTAATATATATATGCATATATACATAATATATATATTATGTAAATAAATATTTAATATATATAATATATATATATATTATATACATATATCTATTTTAAAATGGATATACTTAAATATACTTATTTAAATATATTTATTTACATGCATATATATTCAAATATATATTTCTATATTTAAATATATATATACTCGAATGTATATATATATATATATATATCAATATATATATGCATATGTTTAAATGTATATATTATCTAAATAAATCTATATATTTAAATATATGCATATTCAAATATGTTTATATATATACATATTTATATATATATATATATATATATATATATATATATATAAATATGTAAGTATGTGTGTATGCATATTATGTTACATTGTTTTGTAATGTAATCAAATTCGAGTGCTTTTACCTTCATGAATATTACACTTTCACGATTCAAATTCCAGAGCAATTACTAAAATAATCTTGTCATATAAATGATATTAAGACAATTGGTTTTTATTTATAAGTTTCTACAGTCTTTTTCCCAACGATCATTATACATTATGGAACACATATTCTAGGTAACATGGTGAGTAGTGTGGGCGCATCTCCCTCTTCCAAAAATAGTTAATGATTTAATAGAGAACTGAATCGCTTTGTATGACATTTTGTTTTGTATTATGCAATAAGGTTTTTAGCAAATTGTTGCATGCACATGTAACTATCAATATTATATGAACTAATCAACTTACTATTGTGGATTTTTAGATATGTGTTCTCAGTAATAAAGTATGCATCAATTTTCCTCATTCAATGTGCAGGGTTGGAAACAATTTGTTATCATATATTTGCCCCAGTTTGTAATAGCTTCTCTTATTCTTAATGTTAACCTTCTGTCAACGATGCCTTACTTCTGCATTATCATACTAAACCGCTATGCATCTATCCTTATAAAGTTGAGAAATATCTAGTGTGGGGAAACATGGGTTGACAATGTACAGTGTGTGCATTGGTATTGATTGCATCTTGATATTTATTGGCTTTCAATTTATAATACAGTTTATTAAAATAAGGATGAGTAAGATGCTGCTTAATAATAAGACAGATGATGCTAATTCATTATGAATTCCTTACGTGAAACGGAAACCGACTAATTTTAAAGTACAAACTCCAACCTTTTCTTGCAATCATTTAATTTTTCTTATGGAAATTTCCTTGAACGTAGCAAATCAAATTTTCCATAGAAAAAAACACTCGGGAAAAATTCTGTTACATTTAAAAATAAAATCGAAAAAATATGAATTGTATGGCAACATAGTTGTTGAAGATCAGGTGTCCAAAAATTGAGTTTTCTTCTCACACATTTGCATGAATTCTCAGATTTTTGGCACATAAGAGATTTTTTTTTTAAATAATCAACCGTTGAAAGAAATTAAAATAAATAAAAAAAATTAATAAAAATGCCAAAGAATTCTGTAAAAGTGTGAATACTAATTAGATTTAAAAAAAAGCATTTTCAAGAATCGAACAAAAAAAACTCAACATAGTCTTTTAATTCCTTTGAGTTGAAGCTGATAACAATAAAAAAGAAAAGCAAAAGTTGTCATCCATCAAATACTTTTTCATCGCTGATGATTCTCTGTTCATCTTAGTAGAACGCATGATGTAACTGTTTCCAAAATCAAAAAAATATTCAATTACAAAATTGATCACTTTGATGAAGGCAGATCTTTTCATCAATATTGATTGAAAGAATAACTATTAATATTTCTTGTTTTTTTTTTATAAAAGATTATGAGTGTTTATATGAGAATTCATTCTACATTAATATGTTTATTTGTCATTTCACTTGTTCATAAAACAATAATTAGCATTACCAAATTTTATCAATGTAACACTTGTTGAAATACAATTGTTTTGATTTCTTTTGTCTTTTTAAGCATTATCGGAAATCAGCAGCTTATTCTCAATAATATAACAGTTTCTCTTATTGTCTGCATTTAATCAGAAATGTTCTATTTCTATTAATTTTTGGCACACGCACACACACACCTATATATACACGCACACACACACACACACACACACACACACACACACACATATATATATATATATATATATATATATATATATATATATATATATATATATATATATATATATATATAGGGAGTTCGAGAAAGCAAGTTCAAAAGCATCCAAGGTTTTCAGGTATCATGAGTTATTTACTATGAAACACTGTTTTTTTTTTTTTTTGAGATTTCAAAACAAAACAGTACATTAAATCATGGCTCCCCAGCAATGTTGATCAAAAACCACCCTCCTTAAACAAAAGAACAAAAAAATGTTCCTGATATTGGATCCAGTTTTTTGCTTCAGATTAATTAGACTAACCTATTCATGTTATCAAAAAATTATTATATCAAAAAAAAAAAAAAAAGAAGTATTATATTTTATTTACAAATCTATGGTATTTATATTGTTCGGATGAATTCACTATCCATAATTATCACCCGCTTCTTTGTTATTAATATTCTATTTTTATATTTAATAATAATATCTTTATATTTATTATTTTATTTAAAAATATATGAAAAATTAAAAATATTTTAAATATTTTCATGAAATCACACACACACACACACACACACACACACACACACACACACACACACACACACACACACACACATATATATAAAGAAAGAAAGAAAGAAAGAGAAAGAGTATGTAGATATTAATAATAGCTGATAGTAAGAGTAGGAAACTGGAATGGCGAAAGAGAGTATCAATAAAAACGAACAATCATCGAATAAAGTATTTGGAATACAAACCTTCACAAAATACATATAATTTTGCAAAATATCTTTCACATATAAAAACAGTAAATATGAGGTTTACTGCTAAATATTAATCAAATATTCGGGATGGTGTAATGTCTTCTAATATTTTCAGGAGAAATACTTCCCTCCTCAATATAGATAAAAAATATAAGAAAACATGAGGTTTGCAGACAAATAACAGAAATGCAATTAAATAAGAGAATAATATAGTATCAATCCTATCGAATACGTATAGCATTACATTAAGCAACAGCTACGCAATGATAAAATTTCAAATTTGGGAGAACTCTGGACAAAAATTAAAGAGAAGTGGGATGCCCTTTCATTGGAGTATTGCTAATTCAATAAATGCCCAAAAGATTGCAGACTGTTAATTTGCAAATGGGTTATGTTACTAAATATTAACTATTTCATTGTGTTCCTGTTGTATTTGTGTTGGATTAATGTTCTAAATTTACATTTAAATAACAAATTTTAATTGCGTAGAGTATCGTTTTACCTTCTCGATTTGAAGTTAATTTTTCAAGTGACGTAAATACTAGGATACTTCAATTAAAAGTCAATTATGAACAGGTAAAATTATAGAGGAATAAATGAGGTATAGGTTGTTTAAAGTTACATTCAATTTAGGTTTAATTTGTGTTTTTTTTTTTAAAATGACAAGTGCAGACTTTCCTTTTGGCGCCACTGTGTCTGCATATATATATATATATATATATATATATATATATATATATATATATATATATATATATACTATGAATCTGCGAACCAAGGCTAGCAAAAGAAAATATCACTGACCTGTTTCCTTTTGGCACAAACTATAAGCGCCTTGCTACTCCGGGAGGATGTATCCTGTTCATTGCATAAAAGTTCCAGTTTACAGAGATGGTCACGCATCTTTGTTTTCATCATTATGTAATATCCAATGAGGGACTTTCTACCCCTCGGAGCAGGAAATTGCCCTCCATCATTGCTCATTGTGCGATTATTGCGATTATGCCCCTTTTTGAGCCCAAAAGAAAATGCATCCTATTACATGGGCATCAATTGAGCAAAAGAAACAATCTGCTTTTCCTTTTTTTCTACTTTTCCCGCCACCGATCAGCACATGCATGACGCCATCCGCCCTTTGATTTCAGTCGTGTATCATATTTAAAAATTGAATATGTTGCTGTCTTAAAGATTTCCTGGTGCCTACATGATCTCTCCGTCTGATTTAATAGCGACATCTGCAGTTACCCCGTTGAGTCAGTCTACCGCTTTATAGCTTCTTCCTTATATATATATGTGTGTGTGTGTGTGTGTGTGTGTAAATCTCCCAGCACAGTTTAAGTGCATTTACTTTTGAATAATTGAAAGAACATCTTTTCTCCTCGTCAGTAACTTTCTGAGGGAACAGAATTTTTGCTCCACTTTTGCCAGATATTTACATCAATTTTGTTATTTAAAGAAAACTTTTATTTTGTACTAGCGGGGGTACCTGGCGTTGCCCGGGTGTTTGGAGATGTGTGTGCTCTTAAATAAAAAAGAAACCGGGGGAGTAGGATCGAACCCGAAGCCCTGAGGCAAAGTTTGAAAATAGAATGTGAAAAAAACATGAACTGTTCGGCCAGCCAGAATGAGTTACTGAAAGATGTTTGAATTTATTTAAGTAAGAACCAAATTGACAGGTGCCCGCATGTAAGGCAAACGAACGATGTTAAATGTAAAACTCGAAAAAACAAAAAAGAAAACAGAAAAACGAACGTTAAAACCAAAAAAAAAAAACATGTGAAAAATGGCTTAAATAAGCCTGTTTCGATATTAAATTTTCAAAAATCAGTGGGTAACCGGGTGTTTTTGGGTGTGTGATCAGGGGTGGATAAGCGAAGTAAAAAAAACCAAAAAAAAAAACCAGAAAAACGAAAAAAATGGCTTAAATAACACTGGTTCAATATTTAAATTTAAAAGATCGAAAAAAAAAGAAGACATCTCATACCACGATTTGAACCCAAAACGTTTAGATAACGAACCAACGCGCTAACCAGCTGAGTTAACGCAACGTACATGAAATTTAGTCAGTTCTTCAACTATTTAAAGTAAATCAGGTCATTACGTCAGCTGACGCATGCGTAGAACCGGTCGTCGTCAGGAGGGGACGGTTTTTGTTGACCCCCCCCCTCTCGAGAATTGTCGATTTCGGGGTGAAAAAATGAACGTTCTTGGCCAGTTTTTCGATATTTTTCGGGCGAAGGATGTGGATCCAATATGATACTGATTTTGTGAATTTTCGTCGTGTCTGTCGAAAGTTTTTAGCGGACACAAAACACACATACAAACATACAAACATACATACACAGATATTCGCTTTTATATATATAGACTAGGTTTACTGCTGACTCAGATGCTGAAGTAGTCTCTGCTTAAGCAATCAATTATCAAGTAAGTAGAAAAAACAAAAATAGAATTATATATTTTGAATAAAATAAATAGTAATAATTCGGGAAAATATTTTTAAAAAAATAGATCATTGGAGGTAATAAATATTTGTTAAAAATAGATCATTGTAGATAATAAAATTTTTAAAAATAGATCATTGGAGGTAATAAATATTTTTTAAAAATAGATCATTGGAGGTAATAAAATTTTATAAAAATAGATCATTGGAGGTAATAAATATTTTTTAATTAGATTATTTTAAAAGAGGTATTTTTAAAAATAGGACATTGGAGGTAAGAAATATTTTAAAACAATAGATCATTGGAGGTAATAAATATATTTTAAAAATAGATCATTGGAGGTAATAAATATCTGTTAAAAATAGATCATTGGAGGTAATAAAATTTTTAAAAATAGATCATTTGAGGTAATAAAATTTTTAAAAATTGATCATTGGAGGTAATAATTTTTTTTTAAATAGGTCATTGGAGGTAATAAATATTTTTTTAAAATAGATCATTGGAGGTAATAAATATTTTTAAAAATAGGACATTGGAGGTAATAAATATTTTTTTTAAAAATAGATCATTGAAAGGAATAAATATATTTTAAAATAGATCATTGGAGGTAATAATTTTTTTTAAAAATAGATCATTGGAGGTAATAAATATTTTTTAAAATAGATTAATTTAAAAGAGATATTTTTAAAATAGGACATTGGAGGTAAGAAATATTTTAAAAAAATAGATCATTGGAGGTAATAAATATATTTTAAAAATGGATCATTGGAGGTAATAAATATATTTTAAAAATAGATCATTCGAGGTAATAAATATTTTTTTAAAATAGATCATTGGAGGTAATAAATATTTTTTAAAATAGATCATTGGAGGTAATAAATATTTAAAAAAAATAGATCATTGGAAGTAATACATTTTTTTAAAATAGATCATGGAGGTAATAAAATTTTAAAAAATAGATCATTGGAGGTAATAATTATTTTTTTAAAATAGATCATTGGTGGTAATAAATATATTTTAAAAATAGATCATTGGAGGTAATAAATATTTTTAAAAAATAGATCATTGGAGGTAATAAATATTTTTAAAAAATAGATCATTGGAGGTAATAAATATTATTTTTAAATAGTTCACTGGAGGTAATAAAATTTTTAAAAATAGATTATTGGAGGTAATAAAATTTTTAAAAATAGATCATTGGAGGTAATAAAATTTTTAAAAATAGATCATTGGAGGTAATAAAATTAAAAAAAATAGATCATTTGAGGCAATACATATTTTTTAAGAATAGATCATTGGAGGTAATAAAACTTTTAAAAATATATCATTGGAGGCAATAAAATTTTTAAAAATAGATCATTGGAGGCAATAAAATTTTTTAAAATATATCATTGGAGGCAATAAAATTTTTAAAAATAGATCATTGGAGGTAATAAAATTTTTAAAAATATATCATTGGAGGCAATAAAATTTTTAAAAATAGATCATTGGAGGTAATAAAATTTTTAAAAATATATCATTGGAGGCAATAAAATTTTTAAAAATAGATCATTGGAGGCAATAAAATTTTTAAAAATAGATCATTGGAGGCAATAAAATTTTTAAAAATATATCATTGGAGGCAATAAAACTTTTAAAAATATACCATTGGAGGCAATAAAATTTTTAAAAATATATCATTGGAGGCAATAAAATTTTTAAAAATAGATCATTGGAGGCAATAAAATTTTTAAAAATATATCATTGGAGGCAATAAAATTTTTAAAAATATATCATTGGAGGCAATAAAATTTTTAAAAATATATCATTGGAGGCAATAAAATTTTTAAAAATAGATCATTGGAGGTAATAAAATTTTTAAAAATATATCATTGGAGGCAATAAAATTTTTAAAAATATATCATTGGAGGCAATAAAACTTTTAAAAATATATCATTGGAGGCAATAAAATTTTTAAAAATATATCATTGGAGGCAATAAAATTTTTAAAAATAGATCATTGGAGGCAATAAAATTTTTAAAAATATATCATTGGAGGCAATAAAACTTTTAAAAATATATCATTGGAGGCAATAAAATTTTTAAAAATATATCATTGGAGGCAATAAAATTTTTAAAAATATATCATTGGAGGCAATAAAATTTTTAAAAATATATCATTGGAGGCAATAAAATTTTTAAAAATATATCATTGGAGGCAATAAAATTTTTAAAAATATATCATTGGAGGCAATAAAACTTTTAAAAATATATCATTGGAGGCAATAAAATTTTTAAAAATATATCATTGGAGGCAATAAAATTTTTAAAAATATATCATTGGAGGCAATAAAATTTTTAAAAATATATCATTGGAGGCAATAAAATTTTTAAAAATATATCATTGGAGGCAATAAAATTTTTAAAAATAGATCATTGGAGGTAATAAATATTTTTAAAAATAGAGCATTGAAGGCAATAAAATTTTAAAAACAAATAAAATCAATAAAAAACGAAGCTAATATCAGTTTGTATCAAACACTTCCTCTGGTCTATTTCTATAAATGAAGAGAAAAGAACAAAATTACTGATTATAAAGTTGTAGAAAACATCATGCTGGACTTTTTTTTAATATTTTTCTTCTTTGTTCAACGCAGTTATTTATTTTGTTTAATCTTAGAAACCAATGATCGAATTCGTCCAATGAAATGGTGTATTCACTGTAGAAATATAAATTTTATATTCATTAGGTTTGTTTCGGCTAGTGATTCCAAAACTGAAATCTCTTTAAGGTTGATAGGGTTAAAACCCTATCAGTTCTAAAGAGATTTTAATTGTGAAATATCTTGAGTCGATTGTACCCATTCATTCGGTAGGTGGCGCCTATTGCATATTGCAATAATATATCAAGTTGTGGATGCATTGGATTCCATTATATTGTAACCACGTAAAACGTGTTGATAAAAGATTGGAATGCGTATGGCTTAAAAGTTATTTACCTATTCTATATATAATTCCTTTATTTTCATTTCTGGTACATTTATATTTTAATTTATAAAATAAAGTTTTACAATAATATACAAAAACTAGTGAAACACCATGGAAAGTCTACGATGCAGCAACCTGTATAATTTACTGAAATAATAAATATCCAACATTGTATAATAATTTATCAATTATCAGTGTTGATTATCAACCAAGACGGAGATTTCTTTGCTTTTCATCTCATAAAAAGATCATTTTCCAAACATTTAAAAATTATTTTTTCATCAGATAATTTACGCCCGATTTTCTCAAAAATACTTTGATCTTAATTAATCTTCATGTAACCCATTAGTTTGATCAAATAAAATCGAGATTTAAAAAAATAATAGGAAGGAAGTGAATTTCTTTCATTTTTTTATCTAGTTTCAATTTTTTTTTTTCAACTCGAAGCAAACTAGTAAAAAAGGGTGGAGTGAAGGCGAATTAAAAATAAAAATCAACATTCTGTGAATTTCAAAAACTGTGTTCATTTTTGTAATTTTTTTTCTTCTTCATAAAAACTCACATTTCTTTCTACCTTGTTAAACATGGGAGGAAAAAAGCCATCTTTTATTCACAAACAATTCAAGCATCAAAAGAAAAAGACATTATTTCGGTTCAATTTTCATGGCCGAATTTTCTTGATAGTCTTTCACACTAATCATAATTCGATTAATTTCTTTGTTTTTTTAATTGTGTTTTATTTATGAACACTTTCAAAAGATCCTTTGCGTCTCTCTCTCTTTCTCTCTAACACCCATCTATTTACTTATCTATCTTTTTCTGTTTTTCTCTCTCTTATATATATATATATATATATATATATATATATATATATATATATATATATATATATATATATATATATATATATATATACGTGTCTAAATAAAATGCTATGATGTGTTGTATCGATTTTCCAAATTTATTTTAACAGAATGCGTGAGTAGAGCTAAGGTGAAAGTTTTAAAAATATATGGTGATTAAGCACCACAAAATTAATTTCTGTAAGGAACAGTATGTCTGAATGAAACGTAATTGACATATACTTTCATAAATCACCATATATATATATATATATATATATATATATATATATATATATATATATATATATATATATAGATGTGTGTGTGTGTGTGTGTGTGTGTGTGTGTGTGTATAGATATATATATATACTATTAGTATTTCGGTCGCAGGATGAGTATAAACAGTAAATACAGCATTAGTTTAAATTTTAATGTTTTTTTTTTTGTTAAGTATAGTATGGTTTCGCTGTCCCTCGCTCAAATGGCGAATATTCTGAAACTAAAAATGTACCAACGCTCCTTACCCTGTTGCCTAGAATACATGTTCCATAGATGATAATGATAAATGCTATAGTTTCGGATATTACCAAGCACATACGTGGTGTTAATGACCCCCATGATCTTGCATTAATCCTTATTCAATATAATTCCAAATTTGATACAGCTATTCTTCTTTTACTTAATTAATGATGCCATTATTTGGAGAATAGGAACTAATATTCTATTTCCAGTTTATTACCCCTCCCCAATTACTAAATAGGTGTTTGTGATTTTTCATATTCCACGATTTTTTTTTACATAATTTAATAATTAACTTTAGTGAAATAGAATTTCTTTGTCCGCAGGAAAGTTATATTTTGTCAGTACGTGAATACCGGTAGACAAATGAATTAGAATAAAATTATATCATGAAAATTAAGCTATATATATATATATATATATATATATATATATATATATATATATATATATAGAGAGAGAGAGAGAGAGAGAGAGAGAGAGAGAGAGAGAGAGAGAGATTATATCGAAAGTTTTGTGCAAAAAGATATGCAAAAAGCATGCCTTTTGTTCATACACGGTCAGATGAATATAGCTTATGCATATAAATATAAATATACTAGCATGGGTTCCCGGCGTTGCCCGGGTATTTGGCGATGTATGTTGAGCAAAAAAAAAAAAGTGGTCAATTCTTTAAACTTTGACCCCTATTATGATCCCTTAAAATTTATTAGTTAGATCCATGTCCAATGAACCTATATCTAAAGTTTCAAGTGTTTAGACCGAAAATTGTCGGAGGAGTTTGGTAGAGTTCTCAAAGGTCAAATCGTTGAACTTTGATCCCTTAATCGTCAAATTTCTGGCCGAAAACCAATCACATCGATTTTTCTAAATCTCATTACCCTGTATATCCAATTTTGAGTCTGTAGACTAAAAATTGACAGAGTTATTGCGTTTCACACGGACACACATACACACATACACACAGACACACACACACACACACACAGACAGACACTTTCACTTTTATAGATATATAGATAAATATATATATATATGTATGTATTTCAACTTCTAAGTATAAGCATGAAAAAGCAATTTAAAATTATGCATATAGCTCATATATATATATAAATATATAGAAACACACACACACACACGCACACATATATATGCGTGTATGTGTTTATGTACGTGTGTAGGTATATATATGTATGTATATATACATATGTATGTACACAAACACACACACACACACACACACATATATATATATATATTTATATATATATATATATATATATATATATATATATATATATATATATTTCACCTTCTTATATGTGTAAGTATGGAAAGGCAATTTAAAAAAATTTGCAAAATCATTCCGAACGAAGTAAAGATTTTGTTATGATAGGAAAAATGTTCAACTTAAGATGAATGTTAAAATGTTAAATAAAACCATGAAATAAGAAACTTCGCTATTTTGTGTTTTGTTTTCATATCCTTTTATTTATAAATATCCATCTCAGTCTGTACATTCATGTTTTTTGTTTTTCATATTAGTCTCTCTTATTCTCCTGTGTATCTTAGTTCATAGTATTTTCATTTAGATGTATCTATCTCGGTCAGCCATATTTTGTTTGTTTTTTATTGGACCATTTTTATACATTTAGTTCATATCTATTAAGGCAACTCATTCGGTTCTATTTCTTTTTCTCTTATTAAATATTGATATTCGTCTGAGCAAATTTGTTCAGTTTATTGCCTCTGTCCACCTTCATTCATATCAATTTCATAGATGCGCGCGCGCACACACACACACACACACACACACACACACACACACACACACACACACACACGCACACACACACACACACACACACACAGAAAGGGAATGATTTCATTTCTATTAAATATTTGTATGTCAATCAAAGTAAGTCTGTTGATATATTTCATGGTTTTCATGCATTTATAATAGATTAAGGTGGGTACATCAACTAGTCTGAGGTAATGAATGATTTGAGATGTCAAAGAAATCACTTGGCTGTGTCAAAAGGTCAAGCCGCGTGGAAATGTGAGAGCGAAAGTTAAAGAAAATAACCCAGTGAGAGAAATGACGTAAGAAAAAGAAAGAGGAAGAGATAGATCTGGAGAGAGGAAGAAGTTGCATAGCATTAACAATAATGACTCAACGATTAATATATATTTTGGATTTATTATTTGTACTAGTTCATGTTTTTGTTTGCAACCCAAGTGTTATTAATGTCTTTTTGTTTTCAAGTTGGAAGCGTAAGATTTAAAAACAAAATCACATTTTTATTTGACAAGTAGGTAACATGTGGTGCATCAATTTACCACACACACACACACACACACACACACACACACACACACACACACATATATATATATATATCGATGTATCGATGCGATTCCTATATGGAAATCCAATGAAACTTGCATGATTAGTAAAGAGTGCTCGATGCAGGACAGAGCTGGTATATAGTCTGTTTGTTATACAAACCTTATTGGTTACATATTTGCAAACATGTTTCAGTGGAATCCCAATTCAAGGATAACACCCTATCAGACTAAGAATAGAGTCGATATTGAAACGGGAGTCCAAATTACATTAGTTTTATAAGATATTTGGGCGTGGTCAACGTTCTGGAAGAAAGTGGGGTGCATACTTTATGTATGTGAGTAGTAGAGGTTTTCAGAGAGAGTTTTGGTGAAGGGAGGGAGTAGGCGTGAGTGATGAGAGGGAAAGTACTCATGTGGTTAAGCTGTAGAAGTGGAGAGGTGTTGGTATTCTTTCAACTTGGCGGTTATTTAGTGGCCTAAGCTTTGGCTTTGATCTGATGTTGCTTCTTCCCTATCTTAGGTTTTTTATGATTGTTTTTTCTTTTCGCAAACAATTTGGCCAAATTTTATTTATTTATATATAAATTTACTTATTTTTTTAGTTATTTTATTTTTTGTTTATATTACTGACTTTTTTTTATATTAGTTCATTTGTTCCTAGTTTTCAAATTCTTTCTTTATTTATTTATTTGTTTATAAGATATATGTCACTATGATCAGATTAACAGTTAGTTTAATAGATATATGGGCTTATTTATGTGATTTAAATAAAGGTGGTATACCGGTAGTTATATTTAATAAATTTTAAATTAATGTAATATATATATATATATATATATATATATATATATATATATATATATATATATATATATATATCGGCAGTAGAATGAAAAGTATATCTTATTTTTCTTTTATTAATATTATTGGAGTTTTTTTCCTTTTTTCTTTATACACATTTTTGTGAATTTTTCCATGGATTTCTGCCTTTGGATTATTATGGACCATCTTCTTCCAATTACGGGATTTTTGGATTTTACTTGTGCAAATGGAAATTCAATTAACTTTCTTGAAATTATATACTTGGATTTTACCGTCACTGGGTTATTTATCTTCCACCAGACTATCCATTCATGTGTAATCACCTTTTTCTTCACCATATTCCCTCTGCTTCACTTTTTTTGTTTTCAAGTAAGATCTTTAACTTACTTGTTGTTTCATCAAATACTTTTGCATGCAAAATCCGATCCCGCATTCTCTGATGAGAAAGAAAGTATTTCTTCGAAACTCTGCGGATTAAGGACTATCCACTTGTCTAGTGTTTCCTTTTCAGATTAAATATGTTTTTAACTTATTTCAAAGTGTTTTTAACATGTTTTATTAACTGTTTGCTCGTATATATATATATATATATATATATATATATATATATATATATATATATATATATATATATATATAAAGAGAGAGAGAAAGAGATACTAACTTTTTTGGCAATTTTATAAGTTCCAAATCTCAGCGACTGTTGATCAGAATTTAACAAATGAATGTCCGTTGGAAAGGTAATGCCATTTATTATGTAGTGGACTACAACATATGCCCTTAGGCTCGCACATTACATCATCCATCATCCAGAACCTATTTTTGGAACTTTGTTTCAGCCATAAAATGTTTCAATCATATTTGTTTTCCTAGGTTTTCAAATGAATTACAAAATATCCGATATTTCACCAAAACCTTGATAGAGGGGAGACTAAAACTGGTTTCAAATGATCTGAAATAACACCAAGGTGGCACTTGATTTCAAATATTTATCATATCTTACATCTCCCCTCTTTGCTTTTCATACATACAGTAAATTTTACACGGTATAAAGTTTATTTGATACTGGAGATATACTATACCCTATTTCAAAAAGAGGGGGGTATAATATATAAGAAATATTTAGAATTAAGCCTCGCCTTGCTGTTATTTCAGATTATTTGAAAGCATAGCAGCAAGTTTTAATCCTCTCTCATTCAAGGCCAGAAGGTTTGAGGAAATATATATATATATATATATATATAATAGCAGCACCAGCTAACCAGTGTTTCCCGTTGGAAGCGTGTCCCCACCTCGAAAAAATTATAGTACGGTGGTGGTGGTTGCTGTTGTTGTTGTTGTTGTTCCTCCTCCTCCTCCTCCTCCTCCTCATATTACGAACGGGTTTTGGAAGAGGCACCCCCAACTGCTCATGGTAAGAACGACTATCAAAATGTCAAGAACAGGTAGAGAGAGGTGGTGTAGCAAGGGTATTGAACAACCACAAGCCGTAAAAAAATTTTTTTAAATAGCAGCGAATGAAAAAAGAAAAAAAAGTTTGAGGCAGTAGGCAGCCCGAAAAAACAAAAAACAAAAAAAAAACATCCATTTAGCCGTCAAAGCTGTGATAATGTTGACTGGTTACTTACCAGGCTCTTCGGCTAAAAATATTTTGTCTTAAAGTTTTATTAAGAAGCAGAAATTTATTTATGAACGAAAACAAATTTCTGCTTCTTATTTTCGTTTCATTTCCTACGTGTATTTATCATTTTTTATTTATAACTGCAATACTTGGTTTCAATTATTTCACATGTCACCATAACAAAAAAAATAAAACCTAAATAAAAAATAAAAATAAAAATACCCCCCCCCCAAAAGCAAACATCTCAAAAACAAATGAAGGTTTTTAGTTTCATTTCGATATTACATAAAGAACAAATAACAAATAAAAAGAAAAAACAATAAAAGTGTATGAATTCGATAATAAAAATAAATGATAAAATGGAGAAAAAAAACATGAAATATTATACGCATTTATCGCAAGGCGTAACCCTGTTTAAATGTGAAAACTTTTTTAAAAAGTATTAAAATTTTGAAAAATATACAATCCTTTGGTTGGGAGCGAACCTGAAACTCATAGATATTAACACGTACTCGCTATCCACTCGGCCACGATACAGCATTGAAATAATGCTTTGTTTTTTTTTTTTCTATTTAAAGCAAATACCGTGACGCGTGAATGAAATGAAGTCAATCCGTTACAGTGTTTTAATCTCTCTCTTTCTCTGTCTGTCTGTCTGTCTCTCTCTCTTTCTCTCTCTCTCTCTCTCTCTCTCTCTCTCTCTCTCTCTATCTCTCTCTCTCTCTGCTGATACGATGATTTAATTTCTCTCTTTCTCTCACTTTTTCTCTTCCTTTCTAAACACATTTAGAAAGTGAGAGAGAGGGATGCAAAGGGAGAGGGAGTGAGAAGCAAATAACTTTCTTGGGGCTCAGTAGTCGCTTTCTTTACTGTAAAAATCTGGCCTCCTGTATCGGTAGACGCCATATTGAATAACGGCTTTCTTGCATGTTCGTTTAAGTCTATAGAATTCTATTCTGGAATAAGGGATCGGTTTGATCTAAGCCAATCGGAATAGTAGGAATGTTGTAAGGGAGAAGTTATTATTTCAAAATTGATGGATGGAAATTTAACATCAGAGCTATTAGTTTATGAACCAGTTAATATCCATATCATATGTATAAATCCCTGCGGTGTGTATGGGAATCCAGAAGAGGACTTCAGCAATAGGGAGAAAATTGGAACTACTTCCTCTGTAGGTTTATGCTATAGTGTTGGTTATTTGATGTGTAAGAAAACTCTATAAATTACATAAGTTACTGGATAATAGACCAGAGATAATAAATTGGTATGTTGGATCCGTTGTTGCAAACCTACGGTATTTTTGTTCAGAGGGGAAAACTGTGACGTTTTTATTAATATACATATATATATTTGAAAAATTTCCGGGGGGTACAGAATTTTATAACGTCTAAATACAGACCAAAAATCATAATGAGTTTAAAAAATAAAAAATGAAACTAAAGGTTAGCTAACCAGGTTTCGTTCCTCACTTATCAAAGCTAAATCGAGGAAAATACGATTTAAAACAAACAAAAAAAGGTCATGAATATGGCGGGGGTAGGAGAAAAAAATAAATAAACGGGGGAAAAATTACATAGAGACTAAATTAAGTCCTAGAAGATTTTCTTTTTGCTTGCAAAGAGAGGGTCTCAAAGACTTAATAAAAAGAGTCTCTAAAATTTTCAAATGATAGGAAAAGTTCGACTTACTAAGGATCGTAAACTGAAATTCGTGGCACACGCATGGTTATTTATAAGATGGTCGCAAATCGCAGAACCATACGTATTACTCAAAACATCCGAGGGTGAAAAATTTGCATAACGAATCTTTGAAGATACATGCTGTTTCAAACGAAAATATAATCTTTGCGATGTTCGCCCAGCATAGTGCGCACTGCAACTACATTTAAATAAATAAATAATAGAATTATTATGGTGGGGGGAAGAACATCTTTGCGAATAGACGGCAACATAGGCCTAGTTGAAAAAAATAACACGCGGGTTCGATGCAAAATAACACCGTTGCACAGACAAAGAAATTTGCTTAGCAAATCGGTCACTGATGTTACCTAGCCAAGGTAGACGTAGGTACACAGGACATCTATTAGCTATAATTTCTTTGGGTTTATGAAAATTGGAAACTTTCTTATTGATAGTAGTTTCAACAATAACCAAGTGGTAACCATTATTACAAAGGGTCTTAGTGATAAATTTAAGTTCGTCATCCAAATTAACTTCAGAACAAACCATCAAGGCCCTATGTGCTAAAGTTTTGATTAAATAAAAATTTTTGGTTTATAGGGCAAAAAGAGTCCCAACGCGTATAGAGACCCGTAAAAGTTGGTTTACGATAAACAGAAGTAAGAAAACACAAGGATGTCTTGGACACAAAAACATCCAAAAACGGAAGAGTAGAATTCGTTTCCTTGTCTACCGTAAACTTAAGGGCTGGATGAACGTTATTAAGGGACACAAAAAAAAGCATCAATGTTTTCTTATAAAAATATATCTTTATTGTATTTGAAGACACATGCATGAAATACTTATTTTATGATATGTGTTTGTGTGTGTGTTTGTGTGTGTGTTTGTGTGTGTGTTAGGTACAAGACTTTTCATTCATACAAATATTTTTCGTTACACATTTCAGATATGTTCTGATTGTGGTTGGAAATCAGCTAGACCTCTTCAGGCCTGCGTAAATATCGAAAGAGCGGAATTTTCTTAGGAAATAAACACATGATTCATTTAAAACAAATTATGGTTTCCTAAGATAACGGTTGAAATGGTTTTACTATTGTAATTCTTTTTACCATCCTTTCTCCGTTTTCTTCTTTTCAATTATCAAAAGTGTTTATTTCTCTAAAATGCTGATGCATAAAAACTATTAAGAAAGTGGATGAACATAAAGCAAAGTATTACACAAAAGAGAAGAACCATAATTATACAAAATACAAATATAGAAAAAAATGGCCTAATGACATTTACATATGAAATGAGAATGAAAGAATATGATAGTATGGTAAATAGTAATTAAAGTAGGTACAACACACACACACACACACACACACACACACACACACACATATATATATATATATATATATATATATATATATATATATATAACATACCCTTATATGTTGTACCTACTTTTAATGATGGCGAGAAGCATTTAGCTTCGAAATGTTATGGCAGTTTTTTTTTTAATTTTCCCCTTAGCATTTCCTTATTGCTCTGATGATTTAATAAATTGTATTCCTCCTCTTTTATTCAATATTAAATATATATGTAGACTCTCTTGTCAATTTCGATGCATAAGTTGCTCGGAAATCGACAACGATGATTTGTTTATAGTAGTGAAGGCTTTGTGTAGAACCGTCCACACTTTTGGTAGGCTTTGTCGGTGCAGACGATTGCCATGGAACAGAGTATACAGTAAACTGCAGGTTTTTTACATCATAGTTTTCTTTTACATGTCTTAACAAAAACTGGGGGTGCATCTCTTCCAGTCAATTAATGCCCCCCACCCCAGATACCAACCTGGAAATTTCTAGGACTTGGCGCAGTACATACAGTGCCTAAACTTCCCAAATGGTCACCAATCTGGTAATGACCAGGCTCAATGTTGCTTAACTTGAGTGATCTGGCAAGAACCGGTTGATCAACGTGATTGTGCTATATATATATATATATATATATACATATATATACATATATATATATATATATATATATATATATATATATATATATGCACACACACAATTGGACAGAATCTACACAGCTACACAGAGACATCCAGCCTGATAGCTGCTGACAGAGAAATATAAACACATACATGAACATATGTAACTTACAAGATAGATGGATGTAAATGAATTGATATTAATCTTTATAACTTTTCGAATTCCATAAAAGGCTAGTTTGAATCGAGAGATGAACATTTTGCATCAATCTTATTAATGCTCTTTCGTTATTCCAATTTAACTCTTTTACTGATTTCATCTTCATCATCTGGAGAATATCTGATAAGGCACAAATGGTGTAATTAATTCAGTCTTCAAAATACCAAATATCCTCCATTAATGAGATAAGTCAGAAATCATATCCAAGTGTTTCTTGTTTGGAATGTTTTAGATCACGTGATCTGCATTGTCTACTTCACTGACAGAAAACTCAAAACCATCTCTTCTATTTCATGATTAACACAAAGGCTTATATAGATAAATAAATATATATATATATATATATATATATATATATATATATATATATATATATATATGTAAGTACATATTTATTGGTTGGTAGTCAAACCATCAATGCTTAAGTTCAATAGATAGTAATTTCTAATTCCAGACTATTTATAAATAGAATGTAAAAAAAAACAGATTCTACTGACCGTATTTTAATTTTCTAGTAAAGAGATTAATCTTCAACAATGAAGATTTGAACAAGTATAACGTGAAACTTCTAGGACAATTATCCACCAGAAAAATCACAAAAAAAATCCAAAACTTACTCTAGAAAGCAATGAGAAAACAACTTTAGATTAATTTTTCCCAAACCATGCGGATATTTATTCTAAAAGTGACACCGTATTTGTTCAAATAAATAAGTGCCGTTCCAAAAGTAATGCTTCCTATTTTTATTCCGTCCGAATGGATCAAAGGGGATTGCAAATTGCATTGTTATAATGATTGATCGTATGCATCCATGACCTGAAAGATTCATCTCTCTGTTGCAAATATTAACAGTGTGAGACTCTAAGAAAGCAATTCCTTTCAGGTTAGTGTGTCGGAAGCAGAGTTACGTCATTGAATTCTTGGTAAAATATATTGAGAATGGTTATGACTATGTAGAAAAATAAATTCTCATGCACAAAAATCGCTCGTTTTACTGGTATCACTTCGAGCTGTACAATTTTTTTAAGTTAAAAGATAGGAGGCTTTACTTGTGGAACAACACTCATATGAAAAAGCATGCTACTGACGTCACTCATCGCTGGCAAAAATGCATTGAGAATGGTTGTTACTATGTGGAAAGAATAAATTCTGGTGCACAAAAGAACACTTTTCCAATCTTCGTAGCTCTTGAACTTTTTAAGTTAAAAAAGAAATAGAAGGCTTTACCTTTGGAACAACGTTCATATATTTATATATATATATATATATATATATATATATATATATATATATATATATATATATATATATATATATATATATATATATATATATATCTGTCAGCCATAACAGCTTAGAAATATCCGGATCAATTATAAGACAAGGTTATTCCTAGGAGTGACACCTCACTTATTTATTCTTCCATCTAAAACCTCCTTTACTGCTCCGCCGTTTAACCACTTTAATCCCTTTGATACTATCGGAGAGTCTGAGGTTTTTAAATCTGTTAACAAGTAATCCAAATCTCAGCGTTTAAAAAATCCGAGTGAGTTAAGGAGACTTCCATAAACGAGGTGGTGACGAGGATAGGTTGGGAGTTGCAATTGGCTTAAACATAATCCTTACAGATTACCGCATGGAAAAATGGTTTTAAGGGGTTGGCAAATATCAATGTCTTGAGAAGATGCTTGGAAGCTGACAAGCTTTCAAACATCCTTTTTATATATATATATATATATATATATATATATATATATATATATATATATATATATATATATATATATAAACTAACCACACATATTTTTAAAATGATCTCAATAAAAATTATTAAAATAAAAAAATTATTAAAATAAAAAAAATAGTTGCTCATTTTTTTTTATTTCTCCCAAAAGAATCATATTTTTTAATATTTCTATTTCATGTATTATTTTGATTATTCAGACTACTGTTCTCATCTTGAGTGTAATTTTTACAACGTTTCGATCGATGTAACCTCCGACCGTCTTCAGATGTCATCTTGGGTGTCATAACTGAATAGAAGTACTAAATAATTCGTAATTTTGAGCATGCTACTCTGTTGAATGAATAAAGAGTCCCGTTCGAAATTTTGTGCAGATTCCCAAGTTTGACAGAAACATTTTCGAGTTCGACAAGATACCCATGAAGAAGGTCGGGGGTTAAATGAACCAGAACGTAATGAAAATGACACTGAAAATGAGAACAGTAGTTTGAAAAATCCAATTAATACGAATCATTATCCAAAAAATGTAGGAACATAATTTCTATTTTACTTTCTATTTGTTTTAGTTCTATACTAACCCTAATATGTTGGTTCAGTAGTTGTTGTATTTATTATAAAATACATAATTTCTTAACTTTGACATTGGTTGATAATCATGTTTTTGCACGAAAATATTTACTTGAGAATCGCTGACATCATAAAGCAACTGTTTTTATATATTTGAATTTTTTCCTCTTAAATTTGCATTTCTCATTCTTTTTATAAAACCGATCTCAGAATTGAGAATGGTTGTGACTATGTGGAAAAAATGAATTCTGGTGCACAAAAGAACACTTTTTCCTATCTTCGTAGCTCTTGAACTTTTTAAGTTAAAAAAGAAATAGAAGGCTTTACCTTTGGAACAACGTTCATATATATATATATATATATATATATATATATATATATATATATATATATATATATATATATATATATATATATATATATATATACTAGCTGTACCCTGCCACGCGTTGCTGTGGCTCAATTTTGTGTAATGGAAAATTCTAATAAAAAGAGAAAATGCATGTTTCTTATATTCTTAGTACAGCAATCCACTCCAAAAAGTAAAAAAAAAAAAAGCGAAAATGAAAAAAATGTTACTCTTGCAGAAATGGATCCTGATCCTCGGGATTACCGTCAATCATGGCTTGGGCTCGACCAACAATCAGTGGATAAAGCTGAACGTAGCAAAAATGTTGAAACGCTAAATGTTTTTTTTTGTTTTTTTTTTTTCCTGTATACAAAAATGTGAGTTAGTAATTGATATTTGAGTGATGGGGGGAGGGTTACTATACACATATTCGAAAAAGTTGTCAAAAACAAATAAATGAAAGGTAAGGTAAGTTACGTTTCTACCTAACTGGATAATTGTTTAGTGTTTTTATGTAATGTAAAATGTTTAATCGGCTCGAAAAACAGAAATGGTTGCAGACTCTGTTGAATACGTTAAGTTTGGGAAAGTAAGTTGAAAACTAAAAACTGTACAATACAGTGTCAAAAAACCACCGAATATATGTTACCATGACATAGACTGACATAATCGGTGGGTTTGTGACAGTATTTTGTATAGTTTTTTAGTTTTAACTCACTTTCTCAAATTTAACGTAATCAACAGTGTCCGCCACCATTTGTATCTTTCAAATACACCGATAAACAGTTTTTCAAGCCGACTAAACGTTACATTAAATGAAAAGGGTTTGTATTACTAAACACAGATACAAAGAAGTTG
This sequence comes from Euprymna scolopes, assembly GCF_053919585.1. Classification (NCBI taxonomy): domain Eukaryota; kingdom Metazoa; phylum Mollusca; class Cephalopoda; order Sepiida; family Sepiolidae; genus Euprymna; species Euprymna scolopes. The sequence continues at coordinate 75,183,378 of NC_136499.1, read as the reverse complement.
TCAAAAAATAAATATATAACAAATAAATGTTATCAAAGGCAAGAAAAGTAAATGTTCTACCTAACTGGATAAGATTGTAGTGTTTTTATGTAATGTATAATGTTTAATCGGTTCAAAAACATGCAGTGTTTATCGGTATATTTGAAAAATATAAATGGCGGCAGACTGTATCAGACACATTAAGTTTGGGGAAATTTTGGGAAAATGAGTTTAAACTAAAAAAACTATACAAAATACTGTTAGGAAGTCACTCAATATATGTTACTGTGACGTAGGCTGACATATAATCGGTGGTTTTAAACTTTTGCTCGATACAGGTGACGACTTTTAAGAGTCCTTTTAGTGATTACCTGGTTTGAGGATATTTGTACAACTAAATGACAAATCTGCTCCAAACATCCGGTATTATTTTACTTTAAGGCCCGTCTCATGTTCGTATATAACGAAATATTTTATTGTAGATTTCAGTGTACTAAAAATGAATCTGCAAACCGTTTCCGTCGCAAAAAGAAATTTTTCATGATATGAAGAAATTACTTTTTCGAAAAGTGGGTGATCACTTTTCAATGTAAATTTAACTTAGAATGAGCACCCACTTTCTACCACCTGAGAGAGGGGCATTTTTCTGTGTGTTTCTTGACTAAAAAGGTTTTTGTTTGATTTCTTTTGCATGGTAATAACCCCTGAAATCTGGGACTATTTTTCATTTCACAGTCGTAGCCTTCGTTTATGCTATGCGCGAGCATAAGCGAAAGCTGTTTAGCCAATAAACATGGGAAAAGTCCCACCCTCTCTCAGCTGGCTAGAAAGTGGGTGCTTATTTTAAGTTAAATTTACATGGTAAAGTGATCGCCTACTTTTCGAAAAAGTAAGTTTTTTATATCATAAAAACTATTTTTTTTTACGACGGAAACGGTTTGCAGATTCGTTTTTAGCACACCGAAATCTAAAAAAAAAATTTTTTTTGTTGTATACGAAAATAGAATATTTTATCAAAAATCCGGGAGAAAATAGTTTTCAATAAAAACAGCAAATGAATTCGATAGAAAAAAATGGATGCTATTTTTTTAAATTTTTCTGTGTGTTTCTTGGCAAAAAAAGTTTTTTGTTTGATTTCTTTTGCATTTTGCAATTTAAACAGGTAATTTTAAAGGATTTTCCAAGGGTAAAAAGAAAGTCCCCCCTCCCCCCCCCAAAAAAAATCGTGGCGACAAAATGGGTGATCATTTTACGTTAAATTATTATGGAAAAGTGATCTCCACTTTTTTAAACTAACATTTCTTCATATCTTGGAAACTACTCGTTTGCCTTAATTATAAACGTTATTTTCGTTTTCAGCGACCCCGAAAGCCTATAAGAGTGGTAATTTTAAAGGAATTTTCGAGGGTGGAGTAATTCTTCATATTTACCTCTTCCCCCCCCCCCCCCAATAAAATAAGAAATTAAGAATTAGACAAATTTATTTTAGGTAGGCTCCGCAAGGAAAGCTTTTAAAAATAAAAAAATAAGATAAAGAAATGATGCTAAGTGGGTGCTTATTTTAAGTTAAATTTACATGGAAAAGTGATCGCCTACTTTTCGAAAAAGTAATTTCTTCATATCATAAAAATTATATTTTGCGACGGAAACAGTTTGCAGATTCGTTTTCAGCACACCGAAATCTACAAAAACTTTTTTTGTTATATACGAACGTGAGACGCACGCATGGAAAATTTTATCAAAAATTCCGGGAGAAAATAGTTTTCAATAAAAACAGCAAATGAATTCGGTAGAAAAAAATGGATGCTATTTTAAGATAAACAAATAATGCTAGTGCCCTTACCGGACCGCGCTATTTTTTAAATCGTATTTCCAAGTTTAATTAAAGTTTTATACGTTTTTTTTATTCAATTGTAAGGTTAAAGTACAATATATATATATATATATATATATAAATAATTATGACAGCCCCTTTAAGAAATTCGTTTCTTATCGTTGAGCACTTTCAGTTGAATTAAAAGTCGGTCAATTTAGCTCTTATGCGTAGATCATCGTATAACGATTTGATCGCTGTCTGTCTGACGTAATGAACATTTAAATTAAAATGTTTAAAATTTAACGCTATTTCACACGGTTAATGGTAGCCGAATGGATACGGCCTCCGCTAATCGAGCCAGAGATGTCTCGTGTCGCGGGGTTCGAATCGTTCGACTGGTAGTAATCGTGACACCCTGCACTGAAGAATCCCGAAAGGATGAAACACTAGTGTCTGTAGGTATTTAATTAATTATTATAGTAAAAAAATAATTATATATATATATATATATATATATAATTTAAAAAATAGGGATTTTTTTTTACCCATCTATTAATTAGAAAGTTTAATGTTGTAATTCGAAAGTCGTCCACGTGTGGTGCACGTGAAAGGCTAATTTCTACCAGAAATGGCGAATAGTCCCGCAGTTACCAAAAATATTTTTATTTTATTAAATATATTTTTATAATTTGCGATCTTAATGATCTTAATTTATTTTAATAACATGCAAACATTCCTTTACTTTACAGATAAATATATCGAAAAACAAAACAAAAATCAACAAGCAAGCGACAAACTTTTTTTTGCCTTATATAATAAAGAAAAAATGTGTAAATTAAAAAATTTGGAAGATAAACAAATGAATTATGTTTTTTTGTTTGTTTTTTTTTACTTATCGAGTAAACAGAAAATGAAAACTACTTCGTTTCGTCAATTCGTGGCTGTGAAATGAATCGAACCGGAAGTTCAGTTTTATCAATAAAGCAGGTTCGCACTAGGTTACAAAAATATATTTATTTTATTTAATATTTTAATAATTCGCGAGGTAAATTTATTTTAATAACATAAAAACATCCCTCGACTCTAAAGATGGGTTGTCTGAAAATTTCAAATAAATTGGTAATGTAGAAATATGGTTGTATTCACTTTTAACGAACCAAATTTACATTTATATACATATATATATATATATATATATATATATATATATATATATATATATATATATATATATATATATATATATATATATATATATATATATATATAATCTTGTCTTATAATTGCTCCGGATATTTCTAAACTGTTATGACTGACAGATATATATATATATATATATATATATATATATATATATATATATATATATATATATATATATATATATATATATATCTGTCAGTCATAACAGTTTAGAAATATCCGGAGCAATTATAAGACAAGATTATTCTTTTTATAAAATCGATCATTATGCATTTTTGCAAAGAAAAAAACATTGATTTTAAAATAAACTTTATTTATAGATTTTTCTACTGGGAAGAATGCTTACTAGTATATATTTAATGTTACATCAAATTTGTTCAGTAAAAACAAACAAGGGATGATTTTGCCATCTTTCAGTTAATTTTTATGGTTCCATATCGGATATTATATGTTAGGGTTCAAGAAATGCGGAAATCAAATGTGAACACTTTCGGCCAAACATTCTGTCATTCTCAGGATATTTTTTAACCTTGGTATTTTATGTTGAATTGATCAAACGAATTGTTCCTTTAGCTTAACGACAGGAAGTCAAAACTAACTTTATTATCAAGTTTTACGTCACAAATCCACCAATGACATGACTATGGTTCCATGGACATGTGGTGTGTGCTTTGCCAACAGTTAGTTCGGACTCCCTATTATTAATATTACTACAATTGATATCTGATGTTGAAGAGACACATTAAATGGAGAAGAAGGGATTGGAACTCAGGTTGTGGATACTATAGTCTCTGCTGTATATCCTTAATGCATAATATGTTATTGTTTCGTCTGTCATGAGAAATAGCAAGGCTTTACAGAAAAGAGGATACTTATTTTGCTTTCTTTTTATATCCAACGGTGAGGAGGCAAGTAAACCGAAACTTATTTGAAAATAATGTTGGAATGTGTTGAATGTTTGAACAGTTTATTTTAAGGTGCAAATGGATCAGGAAAGTAGTGGTTCCTTTTTTAGGAGTAGAAGCAGAAGCTGCTCCCAAAGTAATGGAGCGGTTAAAGCCATTAGAAAGGGTAGATGTCTTATTGATATATTCGTGAAGGACACACCAGCTATTTTAAGAGTAGCTATACTTTATTTATGCAACTAATGAAACTCTATTTCTTTAACTTTTAGAATTATTTAACAAGGAATTCTGACTAAATCATCCTCACAGGATCCTCACATGGACTTTACATGATGTTTACCATCGTTGGAATATTGGCAGCAACTGTTATCAAATTTCAAAACATTTCGTATAGAATGTGAATAAACCAACCAATTATATATTATTCAAATGTATTATATGCTGATCATAAGATTATCTTTCATTATTCATACTGATAATCATATTTGCATTTAACTTTGAAAGCATACTACTACTACTACTACTACTACTACTACTACTACTACTAAGGAATAGTCAATATTTATATCGATCACTTTCTTCAACTTGTGGTTAATGTATTGTAAAACAAAGATGTTTATATAATATATAATATATATATATATATATATAATATATAATATAGTAATAATATATATAATATATACTATAATGATTATATAATATGCAATATTATATAATAGTATTCCCCTTCTGTGACAACTGGCGACCATCCAGTATTTTAGACTCGTTCAATAATATATGTGATTATAACTAGATAAAAAACGAGAGGGTCATTTGTTCAATGTATTTACTTGAAGGTAAATAGGCTGCTGTTGAATAAGAAACCATAATAATTGAATGTATTTTGTATTTGCATCAGCATTCGTTGAAGAAGTTCGCTGTCAATTCATATCAACATCGGGCAAAGATCACTGATGCTACACTTCACCTGTTTTGACCTCGATCAGGGGGAGGAGAAATCCTTCTAAACTGAGGCAATTTTTATTTTTGTTCCTATCCAGAGTGCCCCATTTTGGAGAGATGGGTTTTCCCACATTAAACACCGACCTTGTGTCTAACTCTGCCCTCGTGGGGAGGCAAGTAAATAGGAATATTTATCCTCAATGTTTCAAAAATGTTTTAGAAAAATACTTTGCAAATGTTCATATTAGTGTTAATATAAAATCATAGAATTATTTCCGTAATTTGATTTTTAATACATAAATTATTCTCATCATTTTTGGGAACCAAATGAAAATAGAACTTATGCTTTACTTTTTGTTTAGAGTGGACTTTTTTTTCCATATTCATTTCAGATGACAAAGGTTGTTTAACTTATTATTTTCTTTCCAAGGATAATTAACGATTGAACTATCGCAAGTTGAAATGAAAATATCTCAAGCTAAAAAGTTTTAAAAAGACAAAAGGGAAAACAACGTATAAATCGGTATACAAAACAGAAATGAAGAAGAAAGAAAACGTCTCATTATGGAAAGTAATTTGTATTATCCCTTTCCTTGTTAATTTTAAAGACTGTGTGTGACAAAACAGATATGTATTTACAAATAGATATACATTGCCTTTATTAAAGATTTGAGAATGTTCTACAAGAGAAGATTTATATTTTTTTATTGCATTTTCACCCCAGACAAGGCACAGTGCCACTTTGATGTAGGGAGCTACTATTAAGGACATAATTTCAGGGATACTATCTAGGGAGTTTTGCAGCAAGATGTCTATTTACATTAAACTTGAACTTTTGCATTTCCGTACAGTCAGGGAAGCAGGGAACCGGAAAGAAATTCCAAAGTCTAGCAGTTCTGGTGAAAGAAATTATTAGAGTAGAAAACTTTCTGGCATCTGGAAATATCTACTGTATAGAGGTAAGATTTTGCTGCTTCTCGGGTTTGTCAGAGCGTATTTACGTCAATGGGGTACAATTCGTCAACATTAATATTAAGATACTTGTAAAACAGAGGGATGCAACATTTCGTTGATGAGGCAGTGGCTGAAGCCTTGTTGACAGTTCGAAACCTATTAGGTTGGTGACTCTTTTTTGGACCCTGTCCAAGGGTAAGAGACTAGTAGCAGATGCACCAGCCCAAATGTGACAACAATACTCCATACATGGGCGAACTGTGGCCTTGTAAAGGTACAGGATACTTTCAGGTGTAAGCAGCTTTCTAGCATGGTAGCGAGAGCCCACCTTCCTCGCAGCAGCCACGCCAATGCCCTCGATGTATTCGTTCCAACTCATGTTTCCTGTGAACATTAAGTTGAGAAGTTTGAACAAAGTACTTTCAGGTAATTTATCATTAACCATAGCTATTGGCGGTTTAGATGGTTTCTTGTAATTATTAAAGACAACAAGCACTGAATGTCACCATCCATTTTGGTCCCTGATCAAGTACTGACTGGAGATCTTCCTCTAGGTTTCCACCATTTCCTTAGATATGTGCTCATTTTGTAGAGGGTGGTGTCATCAGCAAATATACCCATCTTAGAAACAATTTTATCAAGGAGGTCGTTTATGAATATCAGGAATAATAAAGGTTCAAGGATCAACCATGAGTTACACCCACATTTTTATTATCCCCTCCCTCATTTATTGTTTGGATGTACGACCATCAAGGACAACTTGGATTTTTCTCTTATTTAAGAAGGATTTAATTATGATAAATGTCCGTCCAGAATTACCATCGTATCTGATTTTCCTCAGAAGACCATCGTACCATACTCTGTCAGAAACCTTAGATATATCTTGGGCTACTACCCTACTTTCCCTTTCTTTATTCAGTGCACTGTATATACGTTCAAGGATTACAGTTAGGATATCTACAGTAGAACGGGCTTGCCTAAATCCATATTGTTAGTTCAACAGAAGGTGGTGGACTAGAGCTTGATTAATTATGAACTCAAATATCTTGGAGAAGAAAGGAAGGAGACTAATGGGGCGATAATTTAATGGTCCTTTTACAACTGGTACCATGGAAACAGTTTTCCAGCAGTCAGGAAAGCTGGATTTGTTATGGCATTTGTCCAAAAGTTTGGAGAGAACTGAAACAACTTCAGCAGAACATTTTTTAATAGTACAGCCGGGATGAGATCATGTCAACATGCTTTTGAGGTGTCTAGGTTTTTTTATGATATCATGCACTTGAGAAGGGTTGATTTTTAGATCATCTAGTGTGGTTTCTGTCCGCAAAGGAAATCAAAGAGGGAATGATTTGCTGGATCCAATGTAGAGTTTGAGGAAAACCGACTGGCAAGCATGTTAGCCTTCTCGGTTGCCATACAAGCAATCTCATGATTGTCAGATAGTGGAGAGATTGCTGATTACCCATTATTTACTACATTGTTGTAAATTTTCCAGAAATCATGAGTTCCTAATCTCTGTGCTTTAATGCGTTTTCTAGTGGTTTGGGTGTATGCTCTCTTGGCTGTCACTATTGCTTTCTTACAATTACTTCTAGCTTCTATATACTTTTGTCTATTTGTACTGGACTTATGTCTGATAAATCTGTTATATACATGCTACCTTTGAGCAATGGCAGCTGTGCAAACAGAAGTAAACCATTGGGGAGAGTGGGGTTTGCTACAGAATTCAGTGTGGGAACATGTGCTTCAATTGTTGCTTTGAACCATTCAATGGTCTCATATGCGCACTGTTCTGCGGGAAGAGAAAAAGGCATCTCTGATGAGATCTCTGATAGCTTTGCAGTCATTTTTTTTATAGTCGTTTTGAGCCATTGGTCTTCGGCTTTGATCAAGAGTTTAGGGTGATTTCATATTAAAGGCAGATATTGTTATTAATTATGCATTATAAAACGATTTATTTTATTTGAAATTCAATCTTTATATGTAAGATTTTCCTGACATAATTTTATTTAAAAAATTAATAAGAATAAAATTAGCCAAAAATATTGATTTTGGCTATTCCCCCCATTTAAACCTCTGGCCTGATGTAAAGCATCAGGGTAAAACAACCAAATCACACCGTTTCATGACAAACAATGCATTACTTTGAATTTGGTACCATTCAAAACCCCTATTTAGACAAAAGTATCAAGTTTTGGTGAAAAATAAAAAAAATTGTCCCAAAAGAGGTGTTTTTTGTTTTTTGGCCCCTAAAACACCCCAGTGCTCCAGCCCCACAATTTTCCCAGGGTAAAATATTACGTTTCCAGATGTATATTCATAGGGTCTTGCTTTTGGGTAAATTTGCAGCAAAATCTAAGGGTTGGAAAATACTTTTTTGTGAGAACAACTACCAAGATGAGATAGATAGTTCTATTTCTGGCCATTTTGCCCTCATTTGACTCCCTAGGGACGTAACCGAAATTTTTATAAAAACTGCGAGGATGTTACATTTCCTTTCTTGTCTAGTTGTAACTTCATGCAAAATTTCAGAAAAATGTAATGAGTAATTATTAGGAATTTTTTGGAACAAACGAACGGACAAGGGTGAATTCTAAGTTCTAAATCTGACAAAGTCGGTGGATTAATAAATGAAAATGTTTCTATTTTCAATTCATTTAAATAAGAAGGTTTCTTTTATGTTTGGTTCGTCTTTTTTATAGCATATCAAATTCCATTTGTGTAATTTAATGCAAAAGCAATATATATTGTCAACGAGACATTGTGCGCAGGTCACTGTTTTAGCCAGAATCAGTAAAATTATGCAAATATAATTTTGTCAATAACATACTGCAGTATTGCATCCCTGTGCTTGTGTGCACGAAATGTGTTCTGATGAACTTAGTACACTTGTAGCTTCTCAACGAAAATATCCTCAACCCAAACGATTAGCAGCAAAATCCCACTCCTTTAGTCTAAAGGTCCTTAGATTTTGTAAGTTTTTCAAATCTGAGAGCTGCTTTCCTCAGACTGCTTGCTTTTGGAATTTCTTTCCTGCAGCTCGTTTCACTTATACAGAAATTTAAATGTAATATGGAAAATCATCTTGCTGCTAAAGTTTCTACTCAGGTTCCCCCTATAAATCTGACCCTTATCATAGTAGACCCTTATGCTTCACTGGTAATATACTTTATTTGGAGTGAAAATATTTTTAAAGTTAATAAAAAATGTAGTAGTGTATAATTGAACATGATAAATCATAGCCAATTCCATAGTATTAAGTAGTATCCATTAGGTCACTACTGCACGGTAAATTAACGTTTCATTTTCAAATGGTGTATATCGTCATGATATTAAGCAGATAAAGAGTATAAGTATCTTAACGGTGGTATGTATACATAAACCAATCAGGATGCAAGAACCTAAAACACAAAGAAGTAGGTGGTCTGCTAAGTTTATTGAAGTAAAATGACATGATATCCAGCACCTATTGGCAAAGCAAATTGCTTACGCTTTCCTTCATCACCTTCTTACGGATGCTGGTTGCATACTCTTTTGCTGTGAATGACTATATTCATTGCAAGAGAATATACAATATCAACCAAATGAAATCCAATGCATATATAGATAATAAAGAATGCTATATGAGCATCTGATCGTACAAGTTAGATTACCTGCACTAATGAATTAGATTAAACTAGATTCTCTGTTATATATATATATATATATATATATATTAAAGAAAGAGAGAGAGAGAGAGAGAGGGGGGGGGCATGATTCACTTTCTGTATCAAGTTGGTTTTAACTGCATTGGCTCGTTAGATGCTTGATGATTGTAATTGCTATTTTATAGTTTTGCTTCAATTTTTGCTTGGATTAGTTAATCCCTCACCCCACCTCTCATCAAAGAGTAAGTCATTCATAAATGAAGGAAATTTACTATATATTGTGGACCACATGAATAAACGATGATTACCATATTTCAATATAAAACTTCACTTGCTTTCGATGTTGTTTGTCTTTTCCTGCAGACAGTACACAGAAGGTGAAACATTTCTTGAGATAAGCCATTATTGCTTTCAACATTTATATACTACACTAAGACAATTTCATCCTCCACCTCCTTTTTAAAATACAGAATGACTCGATTACTGAAGATGCAAATGAAAAAATTATTATTTTCTTATTTGATCTAATGTGGTTGTTGTGTTGTACGTGAAACTCAAACTAAAATATATTTTTTACCATATTTTGATGGCTTTGTGCCTAATTTTTTTAATGCATTCAAAAAATTATTTTCTGCAAATAAATCATTCATAGAGTAGTATCTGTTCTGTCCAAAAATTGTGCAATCATATCGTGGGGTTTGCGTTTGTTTCAGACGTTCATAGAACGGCAATATTACACAAACTCCTACAAAGGTTTTAGAGATAGTTTTCAATAACTTGATATATATTAGGAAACTACATTACCCAATGTATTTAGATAAATATGTTTGTTTGAACAAGGGTGATGCAATAATATTGCGAGGTTTGTGTTCATGCCTGACATTTATAGAAATATTTCTAAGTATGTCAACGCTACATAACAGATGAAAGATTCAACTGTGGAATTTCCACGGGTCACATTAGTATTGATTAATATTAAAATCATCCTGATTTAATTCATCGCTTCTTTTAGAAAATAATAAAGTATTTTGTATTGATGAAATACTGTTAAAATATTTTGAGGTAAAGAATAACATAATTCCTGGTTCAAATTACAGTTAAATATTATAAAGAATACATTCACGCTAATTCTAACACATATTAACATTATCGAATTTCTGAAAATATCTTTTTAGATAACTAATTAAACCCATTCATTATGTGGTGTTGTTACAGTATCTGGGTATGTTAGTTACCATCTTTAAACAGCTTCTACTGTTTCGTAGCTCGTATGAAGAGTTTGTGCATACACAAATAGAAACGTGATTGGTTGACTAAAAAGAGTAGGCGGAATACACATTACTAAACCAACTGACATCATAAAAGCTACTGTCTTAGTAATGTGTCCTCTGCCTTTGCTTTTAGGTCAGCCAATCACATGTTTCTATCTGTGTATGCACAGACACACTCCCAAATTTCAATAACTTCTTAATTGTATGTAGATAGATATTAATGTATGTATTTCTGAATGCTGACCCAAACTGCATATTTATATCTGAAATGACCAATTGTTATTTATATTATTTAATTGTTTTTTTGTTTGTTTTTGTTTTTATGGAATGCAGAATCAGAGCAATCTGCATAAGTGGATTAAATAAGAGGGGAAACGTTTTATTAAAAAGAAAATTAAAAAAACAAAAAAAAACAAAGCAAGCAGAGCAACAAGCAAGGGAAGTTATAGCTTGTAAATCAAGGGAGATGAATGCAATAAAATAAGTTAAACTATTAGAGATGGAGAAGTGTTTAGAATAATCCCTAAATGTTTATTTTGAAATTTCATATCGTTTACTAACATTTTCTTACTAATGAGTCATCACTTGTTAAGGCTGCAAGCCACTCCAAAATTAATGAGATAAATTAACATTTGACGGTTGAGAGGATGAGATAATTGAAAATCTCTACACATAGGTAGCAATAGGCATACTAGAAAACAATAATTATTCGTCTTTTATCAGAAATTTCATTACAAAACGTGAGGACAAAATATGGGTAAGCAAGTGTTATGTGACTGCCGAAAGTAAATCCAAGACACACTTTCTATTCTACATTGCAACAAAAACTACTCAAGTGGATTAAAAAAGGATGGGTTAAGCTAAATAGGATGTTGGATATTCTTGCTTTAAGTTCATCAGTAAAGTTTTCTGTTTTGGATATTTATTTTCCGTAGATGTGTTTATGTTCCGTTAGATTTACACACACAAGTTCAAATAAATTGGGGAAAGGGTAATAATTAAGAAATGGTTATATTTACATATACGGACATTTATTCTCAGCTAAACAGATTGCCAAATATAAAAAGGATATACGAAATGTGATACATATAGGAATGAAAACCAGACATAATTACTAAAAGAATACATGAATGTCTAATAGAAAAACAAATGTTGTTGGGGTCACCGAATAGATGAAGATATGAACAATATATAAATAAATGCCATTTCCATTTTAGTTGAACGCTAGCTGCGACTTGGAATCATCTAACGGAGCACATCGTCAAGTTTATGGAAAAAAATGTCAAGATAGCAGCCGATAAGGGCACACTCAATCGCTTTGACTTCCAAACCAGGAGGGTGATACCCGGTTCCATATTCTCCACGTGAGCGGAATTAGATATATTTTTAATTTCCGGCACAGAGGGGTATTTATTTTCTCGTTTATTAGTATAATAAAATGCGTCTTTATTATTAAACGATTCGATTGATGGTTGATGTTTCGAAGTTGAAAATATCTGCAATGGACTGCTGATCTATCAGACAAGAAATAATAATAAATAATTCCTATCTGGAGAAAATAATCAAGATCTTTATTAAAAGAACTATAGAAGTAAAGATTTGTTGTTTTCTTTTAATAAAATACCTTTATCATCGAAAAGATAAGAAAACTACATTCATAATTGTAGTATTTGTGGTTATTCATCGGTTGATAATGCCTCCAACGAAATGCTGATCGACAAAAAAGCAATATACTTTGTTTGATGGATAGAATGATGATTAGAATTCCGGCTATCAAATCGCAATGACATTTATTCTACTCATAACATTCATTCAACAGGACGAATATATTGGCGAAGTGTTCTCGTACAAAGAGGCGTGTTTTCATAAGAAACCATACAATTAATCTATTTATGAAAACTAGACTTTTATAGGTAAGGGTAACTCAAATCTCTATAAAAATTATGACACATCATGTGTGTATCTGTATGTTTCATATTTCTACATTACCGATATATTATAGTTTTTTTTTGTTTCTTTTTTGTTTAAATTTATTAATTTACAATGATTTATTCGAATAAAATGTGCAATAGTGTAAAATAAAATCAACCTTTTAAATGATGTCAAAAAATATTTTAAATACGAAATTTAATCCTTCATGTCAGTTTCTTCGGAAATAAGACAGCCATTCCAATCGTTTGTCAATAGTTGAAAATTAAAAAAATGAATTACTTCACAAAATTATTACAATTTAGTTCAGTTAACTGTTTAATCACCAAATCATAGTAAACTTATTAAATTTAGCTTCTAAAATCTTATTAAAAAATTAATAATTTGTTAACAGCTATAAACGTGGGCACGGCGAAAACTGAAGGAGGAAGTAAATACTTTTGGACGGAGTCTCTCTTTAAAAATCTACCAAAAATCAAGTAATTTTTCACTGATTATTAAGTGAACTATGAACTTAATAACGATGTACTTTTTCTTCATGATCGATATGTATGTATATATTTTTGCCTACAAAAAGACCTTCTTTATTTGTGGTTACAAATATGCTTAAAATAATCAGCTGAAACTGAACAAAATATATTGTATTGTGAGGAGGAGAATGATTGTAGGTAAAACAAACAAAATAATAACTGTGCACGTATCAGATTTTAAGGTTGAGAATCTGAATTTTGAATGTGTTTAATTTTTCATCTTTTCTGTTTTGAAGTGAGAAATTTGTTAAATAACAAAAAATTATATATTTTCATTATTTTAACGAAAATCACTACTTTTAAATCTTGGAAAAATAAATTAATATTTTTTTAGTGAGCCCAATATTGCTAATATACCATTAAATAGGAAATGCTTTAAAGAATCGATACCAAAAAATCGATAAATAACTGCGCAGTTTGCTAAAAATACGATAATTTCTTTCAGCAATTTGTTGTTCGTGATATTGCCTCACCTATAATAGACCATAAGGCTTGCACAGTTGTTCATATTTATCTCCCCCTTTCCCTTTTTGCTGTGACTTGTTCTTAACTTTGTTTCAACTGTGGAGGACTTACATCTACCACACTCTCTTGTCCAGAAAAAACTTGGTCCTGATGGCAAGACAGGGTCAAGACGACTAAGCGTGATATTAGCTGCAGGAGTTGTCTCCAACATATATGGCGCCCAGCATTCCCAGAATGGTCACCCATTTGTTATTGGCCAGCCTCATCGTTGCTTAACTTTGGGGGTTATGTAGGCAACAAATATATATATATATATATATATATATATATATATACGAAAAAAATTAAATCCTTATAAAGTTGATTCTCCACTTAATTGTCAAACCAAATGCTACCGTAGTTTCTTCCAAGCTATCCTAAAAATTATGGATTTTTTTACACCACATGAAATCTATAGAGTGAGATAAAAGATGGAATTATTTGAAATTCACTTATGTTATAATATTTTTGCATATTCTTATATGTCTATATAAACGGCAAAAAAAAACTTCTATGCCACAATTGGTAGGTACAACTCAAAAAGAATGTAAAACAAAAATAAAACTTCTATGCAACTCATATACTTTTGTTCCCCATTTCTTCTTAACATCAACCTAGTCTAAGAATATTAAATCAGTATGGACACTGAAAGTGTAGGCGTATAATATAAAATATAAGTGATACTAAAAAAGCGTTCATAAATGCGTTGATAGAAAGATCTAAGAAAGAAGCTTTGTTCATGGAATGTACGTTTAGGTTTAGCACAGATAAAGAGTGGGGGGAAATTATTGATAGTGATTTTTGTGAAAGTCAGGCAGGGAGGGGGGCATAGATTGAAGCGCAGACGAGCGCATACCATGAAAATAATGATAAAGACAGGCTCGTAACATCTCTTCTGTGGGAAAGAGGTTGCAGGGAAGAGAAAAGGGCATCCTCCACTAGGCTACGAAATCTATTTTGAACTCTAGGCAGGATAAGTTTCTTCTAGAAGCTCCTGCCCAGATGTGGCAACACTACTCCATCCTTGGACGTACTTGGCTCTTATATAGGTTGATAATTGCATCAGCAGTGAGATATCGCTGGGGCAGTAGAACGATCCCATCATTTCTCCAGCAGCCTTAGTAACGGGTGTATGTGTTCCATTTCAGATCAGGAGTAAAGGTCAGACCCCGAAGTCTGTCAAAACATGGAACCTCCCCAAGACGAGAGCCATTTATTTCAATTGATGCCAGACTGGGATCAGAGCGTTGATGATGTAAAGATAGAAGCTTGGTTTTAGATGCATTAAAAGTAACCAGACACCTTTTCCCCATTGCACAACGTGCACAATGTGATCAAGATCAGAGGAGAGAGAATCAGAAAGAACTAGGTCTTTTATGGCCTTTGAAGTATTGTCATAGATGGTAGTGTCGTCAGCATAAATGTCTATGAATAATTTAAGGGAGGGATTTGCATTTTTGTAGAGTAGGACCCAGGATGGTCCCCTGATGATCTCCAGCATTTATACTATGAGCTTCTGATTTGTGCCTGTCACCCACTACTCTTATGAACCTATCAGAGAGAAATAATTTAATAATTGAAAAGACATTTCCAGTTATACAATAGCTCGAGAATTTGTGGAATTGACCATTATGGCATACCCTATGAAAGGCCTTTCATATGTCAAGAGCAATTACCCTAGAAAGGAAGCCTCCATCAAGAGATTCACTAATCCTATAAGATGGAACTGTTATCATATCTGCTGTAGATCTAGCAGAACGGAAACCATATTGCATGTCACTAAGAAGGTTATTTTTACTGAGGTGTTTGCCTTCTTCTCTATTTAACACAGATTTTTGCAACTTACTCATGATGTACAGGAGACTGATTGGTCTGTATTGAAAGAGAGATGACCGATCACCTGAATTTTAAAATACGGAACATACTGATGGTTGAAGCTTTGTCAGCACTATAATAGAAATGTCATCAGGGCCAGTTGCTTTACTGAAATCGAGGTTTTTGATTAACTTGTCAAAATCACGCACAGATATTTGTATGTTGCATAGCGTGTTTAATATGGGGGGGGTCTTTTTTAAACCCAGGTCAGTTTAACCGATTCATATTCGCTATTACCATAACTAATCAGAATTTATTAATTGATAAAGATATTTGTCAACTAGTTCAAGTATTATGTACACGTAAATGTCTTAAGGAATGTATAATTTAGCAAAGTAAATACTTATTTGGAGATGTCATTATTTTACAACCAGATTTATGCATTCAATAATGAGGCTAAAGAGCCTTGAAAAAATAATATTTAAAAACGACTGAAAGAAAACTCGACCACTCTTATGAGCGAAATCTAATTGTTAAGAACATCTGTTGATTAGCAGTTTCCAGCTAAATAATTCCATATATATATATATATATATATATATATATATATATATATATATATATATATATATACTAGCATTTCAGCCCGGCGTTGATGTTGAGCAAAAAAATAAAAGTGGTAGTAGGAAGGCAGGATCGAACCCGTACCTCAAAGGATCTTATCCCAGCTGTGCTATTAAAAAAGTGCTCAGCCGAAGTAGCTCCAGTTCTCTCCAAACTCTACAACAAATGTCTTAATGAAGCTTGCTTTCCGGGCTGTTGGAAAACTGCTTCTGTTGTACCAGTATTCAAGAATTCTGGCGAAAGGACTGACCCATCAAATTATCGCCCCATTAGCCTCCTCCCACTTTTTGCAAAAATATTTGAGACCATAATTAACCATGCTCTAGTCCATCATCTTACAGATGCTAAACTACTGACTGACAAACAATATGGATTTAGACAAGCCCGTTCCACAGCAGACATCCTCACTGTGATCTCTGAACGTATATACCATTCACTGGACAAAGCGGGGGAAGGCAGAGCGGTAGCTCTAGATATATCTAAGGCTTTTGACAGGGTATGGCATGAGGGTCTCCTCAGTAAAATCAGATCATACGGTATCACTGGTAGAATACTTAACATAATTAAATCCTTCTTAGATAAGAGAAAAATCCAGGTAGTCCTCGACGGTCGCACATCTAAACAATATGATATAAATGCGGGAGTGCCCCAGGGTTCTATCCTTGGACCTCTATTGTTCCTGATATTCATAAATGACCTCCCCGACAACATTGCCTCTGAGATGGGTATATATGCTGATGACACTACACTCTATGGCAGACACGACAGGAAGACGAATGAACATATTTCTAAAGAAATGGCAGAAACACTAGAGGAAGACCTCCAATCTGTAGTGGAATGGGGACAAAAGTGGTTGGTCGCGTTCAATGCTGCCAAGACTAAACTAGTTTCATTCAATAATTACAAGAAACCCTCTCTACCACCCATAGCAATGGCCAACGACTCTTTATCTGAGAGTCCATCTTTCAAACTCCTTGGCCTAACGTTCACAGGAAACATGAGTTGGAACAATTACATTGAAGGCATTGCCAGGGCCGCTGCAAGAAAGGTAGGCTCTCTCTACCGTGCTAGAAAACTACTAACACCCGAAAGTATCCTGTACCTCTATAAGGCCATCATTCGCCCATGTATGGAGTATTGCTGCCACATCTGGGCTGGTGCATCTGCTACTAGTCTCTCGCTCCTTGACAAGGTTCAAAAGAGAGTCGCAAACCTGATAGGCCCTGAACTGGCATCTAAGCTTCAGCCTCTGTCCCATCGACGAAATGTTGCATCCCTCTGCCTTTTCTACAAGTATTTTAGTGGTGAATGCTCTGACGAACTGCAATCACTTGTGCCCCCACGACGCAAGCACCCTCGACAAACCCGACAGGCTACTAGATCCCACCCCCCACACTGTAGAGGTCCCTAGATGTAAAAGATCTTTTTACTCCAATAGTTTCTTCCCCAGAACCGCAAGACTCTGGAATTCCATTCCAGGTCCCTGCTTCCCCAACAGTACTGACGTGCAGAAGTTCAAGTGTAACGTGAACCGACACCTTGCTGCCCAAATCCCTACATAGTACCCCAGTAGTTGTTGCCCCTGATAGTAGCCCCCTACACCAAAGTGGCAATTTGCCTTGTTTGGGGTGAAAATGTAATAAAAAAAAAAAAAATAAAAAAAAGGAGGAAAAGAACGGGGTAAAACCTAACATTTATGCTGTTACGACCACCTCCAAACCGGAAGCGACATTTTTTAAAATTAAGGCTAGACAATCTAAAGGAGAGTATAACTTTAAAAAATATCGGCGAAAAAAGTGACCCCCCCCTCCTGTAGAAAAGTGCCTAGTTGAAGCGGAAGATATTAATGTTTTTAACCAATTTTTCGATATTTGTCGTATGAAAGGTCGAACTTTAAAACGATACTGATCTTGGTAAAATCCGTCGCTTCTATTGAAAGTTTAAGGCAGACATGCAAACAGACATACATACATACATTTATATATTGGTAAATAAAAATTTTCGACCCAAACTGAAGAAAAGCTTGCCTTATCTCTGAATATCCTTTATGTAAAATTTCAAATATTTAGAGCAGAAATTGTCTGAGTAATTTGGAAGAGACCGCAGAGGTCAATTTTTTTAAACTTTGACCCCTATTATGACCCCTTAAAATTTATTGTTTTGGGCTCAAATTTAGTTATTAAGTTAATATCCAAGGAACCTATATCTAAAATTTCAAGTGCGTAGACCTAAAATTGTCGGAGGAGTTTGGTAGAGTTCTCAAAGGTCAAATCGTTGACCTTTGACCCCTTAATCGCCAAATTTCTGACCAAAAACCGATCACATCGATTTTCCCAAATCTCAATACCCTGTATATCAAATTTCGAGTCTGTAGACTTAAAATTGACAGAGTTATTGAGTAGGGAAATGTACACACACACACACTCAGAGACACGTTCACTTTTATATATATATATAGCTATCACTATAACGTCTTCAAATAAATATAAACAACTTATAATACCTACAGACACTAGTGTTTTATGCTTATGCAATTGACAGTGTAGGAATTGATAATTATTTGTGAAGCCAAGCAAGATATTTTAATTCACATCATACCAATTCTGTTTGAGAATTAGATCATTAGGTTTTATATAGAATTGCAATTTCTAAAATACTTTTTAATAACTGATAAATATTTTCAGTAAAATAGAAGAAAATCAGAAAAATAGAAGAAAAGGAAACAAATATCCACAAAACTTTGTAATCCTGGATTGGCTTCACTCCAAATTGGAACTGATTTAGAAGAAATCTTAAAATGAAATCTAAATATATTAAAAATAGTTATCCTCTTCATTGAAAACTTCTCATTGATGTTTCAAAACAAATAATGTGTTTATTCATCATTGATTGAACAAAGTGATTTAGTTTCTTTAATCAATCGATAAGTCAGGAAAAATTGTTATTGATTTTATTGCTTTGATCATCGGTTGTTATGTTTGTGTTCGGATGCTTGGTTGGTCATCCAAACGCACTCTCACAAAATCTCTCAATTTTGGGGTCTTTATTAAAGTAATCCCTGCTACTTATTCAATAGAAGTATTATTTTTGTGCTAAATGTTATCTTTTATATTTTTCTTCAGTGAAATATATCTATGTAATGTGATGATAAATAAATGTTGTTTTTTTTTTACATTGTTATAAAAGATTTGTTTACCTATATAAAATGAAGTTGTCTTTGCAAAGTTTGTTTTTATACTAAATATCTATGTAGTAAGTGTGTATGTTATTATAGAACAGTGCATGCGTCTGAAGTATGTTTCTTTTTGCTGGCATCAAGCGATGGTCATTATTTTATCTATGATATTGGAGATAGATCATTGATATAAGAAATTAAATTTAAACTTTGTAAATTAGAATTTACAACAATTTATTATTCAACAAGATATACTAGTTTAAAAATTAATTTTTATTTATTCCATGGAGTTTAAAAGAATGGTTCTTCTCCTCAGAGCAAAGTAGTTAGCAAATTAATATTCATAGGCAAGCTAAGAATTTGCTGGTTAGCACATAAATTGAAACCTAGTTATGAGAGAAGTTATATTTGTATAAAAGTTGATAACAATGCAGAAATATATAGGTTAAAAGGATATTCCAAATGAAGTACAGGCACAAGGAAGAAAAACATTGGAAAAGCGGTACAATCCAAAGAAAATGTTGCTTGGTTAGATGATGAGATGCAAATGAAACAGTCCAATAGTAAAAGCAAGTTGTTGATGGATAAACATAAGCAAATTTCAAATTCAAAACATTTAGTCTGAAGATTTTTACACTGTAAAAGATATTAAGTGAAAAAATTATTATTGGCCTCATAATTACTGCTCTATTTACTTTCTATTAGAATTTCTTATATATATATATATATATATATATATATATATATATATATATATATATATATATATATAATCTAAAGCTGAATGTCTGTGTGTGTATGTGTGTGTGTGTGTCTGGTCACGAATAGGCTCCTATATGGTTGACTATTTTAAAAAACTGATTACATATAATGATAGAAGATGTATCGAGACACAGGAATGGGTATGTTTGATCTGGCAGAACAGTGGTTTATTAAAATTGTGGGGTCTGCGTTCGTGCCTGGTCCATAAAGTATGGAAATAAAAAATTAAAAAATTAAAATAAAAACGTTTACAAGTGTTTTTTATATAGATGTACATAATAATACTTTGATAAGTATGTTTTAACTTAAATAGGGATGATATAATAAAATTGTGGGGTCTGCGTTCGCGCCTGGCCTCCATAGAATGGAAATAGAATCAAACTTTAATAAAGACTTTTCATACCTATCTGTGTAAGTATACTTTGGTAATTATCTTTCTGTTTGAAGAAATATGGTATAATAAAATTATGGGGTGTTCGTTCGCACCTGACCTCCATAGAATGGAAATATGTCACAAAGTTTCACAAGGTTTTTTAATATAGATCCAGAGAATATTGTGATAAGTGTTTCAGTGTGAACAGGTATGGTGTAATAAATTATGGGGGTTATCTATTTTATTTTTACTTTCATCATATTTTGCTTTGGTTTTGATACCCCAAAATTCAACTCAAATTCAACCCAAATTTACAACCCTTCCTTTTCATAACTTATCATACTTTTATAAATCAGAGTCCATTTTCTGTAGGCTGTTTTTGAACCCAGTCAACGACGGGTACTTTTGCTAGTATATATATAAAGGTACAGTGTGTGTGTGTGTGTGTGTGTGTGTGTGTGTGTGTGTGTGTGTGTGTGTGTGTGTGTGTGTGTGAGAAGCAGTTCATTCTTCATAAACTCAGAAACGGCTGTGCCTATTTTTTTTTAAATTTCACACAAATGTACTTTATGTGGCTGGAAATGTTCTTAGATAGGGTGCGTATTTAAATGCAGCCTCCCAATATGTATGAAAAATCGATAATTGAAAAAAACTCGATTAAAGAAGTTAATACTCTGATACAGTCTAACATCATAGCGCATTTTAGAAATTTTACTATCGCACAAGCAGAAGCACACGGAGTACGAAATCAATATTCGTTTCTTTGATAAGAGAGGGATACATTGAAAATAAATGTCTCTGTTTAGAGAAACAACTGAATTATGATACTTAACTTTTGCATTTTAAACTATAATTCAAGCCATTTTATAAAAATAATTATATAAAATCAACCATTGGTTGTATACACTGTGATGTAGCCTACAATGTATTTATGTATGTATGTATGTATGTATGTATTTATGTATGTATGTATTTATGTATGTATGTATTTATGTATTTATGTATGTATGTATTTATGTATGTATGTATTTATGTATGTATTTATGTATGTATGTATTTATGTATGTATGTATTTATGTATGTATGTATTTATGTATGTATGTATGTATTTATGTATGTATGTATGTATGTATTTATGTATGTATGTATTTATGTATGTATGTATTTATGTATGTATGTATTTATGTATGTATGTATGTATTTATGTATGTATGTATGTATGTATTTATGTATGTATGTATTTATGTATGTATGTATTTATGTATGTATTTATGTATGTATGTATTTATGTATGTATGTATTTATGTATGTATGTATGTATTTATGTATGTATTTATGTATGTATTTATGTATGTATGTATTTATGTATGTATGTATTTATGTATGTATGTATTTATGTATGTATGTATGTATTTATGTATGTATGTATTTATGTATGTATGTATTTATGTATGTATTTATGTATGTATGTATGTATGTATTTATGTATTTATGTATGTATGTATGTATTTATGTATGTATGTATGTATGTATTTATGTATGTATGTATGTATGTATGTATGTATGTATTTATGTATTTATGTATGTATGCATTTATGTATGTATGTATGTATGTATGTATTTATGTATGTATTTATGTATTTATGTATGTATGTATGTATTTATGTATTTATGTATTTATGTATGTATGTATGTATTTATGTATTTATGTATGTATGTATGTATGTATTTATGTATGTATGTATGTATGTATTTATGTATTTATGTATGTATTTATGTATGTATGTATTTTTGTATTTATGTATTTATGTATGTATGTATGTATTTATGTATGTATGTATGTATTTTTGTATTTATGTATTTATGTATGTATGTATGTATTTATGTATGTATGTATGTATTTTTGTATTTATGTATTTATGTATGTATGTATTTATGTATGTATTTTTAGGGTTCCTTATTAGATGATTGATTTTATTCCACTATTATGTCGGATTCTATTTATGTATAGTTTTTAAATTCCGCATAATTGCATAGAATTTAAGATGAAAACGTTCCAGCACACGGAAATATGTGTGTGTGTGTGTGTGTGTGTGTGTGTGTGTGTGTGTGTGTGTGTGTGTGTGTAAAAGTGACTTCATTGGTGTGTGTGCGAAAAGTCTCTACCAAACTCCTATTTGAATATTTGGCTTACAGAGTAGAAATTAAATATATAAGGTTCTTTGACCTGTAGCACATTTTCTATTTGGTTTTTAACCGGCAAAATTTCTACTAAGGGGTAAAAATTGAAAACAAAACAGTTGACCTTGGCAGGAGTAGGCGACTAAACATGTTTACATGCACAAACTTACACTCATAGATGAAACAACGTTTTTTTTAACTATTTGTACGTATATGAGCGTGGCTCAGAAGCTAAAGAATGAAGCTGGGAAGTTGTATGTTTCGGTTTTGATTCTATCTGATGGTACATAAGTCATATTTTTTTTTTTACTTTGGATATCACTATTATATATTAGGTACAATATAATAGCCGATAGAGAAATGGCTCTGTAATAATACATATGTAATCTGCATGAATTAAAGTATCGTATTTAAGCGTGTCTTACAACCGGGCAATACCGGGTAGCCTGCAAGTATTTTATATAAAAGGAACTTTGTGTGTGAGTGTGTGTGTATGAGTTTGTTCCCTATAGACTCGGAAACGGCCGGGCTGATGTTTATGAAATTACACACAAATATACTTTATGTATTAGACAGTGTTCTCTTTTGTATCAGAATGTCTTCGATAAGCATCGATAAAACCCAATGAAAGAGGAACAGGCGATTTTGACCAAAGTTTACAACGTATACAGCCTGACACATAACAAGGTAATTTAAGAAGTTTTCTTACCACATGACACACGAGCAGAAAGGTTAGGCATATAAAATGAACAATAGGTCTTTGATATGACTGGGGCGCGTTGGAAATGAATGTTTCGGTTTAAAGCATAATTGAACCATGATACTTTTTGCATTTTGAACTTTAATTCATGCATACAAAAACAATTTTATAAAATCAACAGTCTGTTCTCTACAGTGCAATGTAGACCACAATGTATTGTGGACTAAGTTACTGTGGGGAGGCATGTGAAGCTTCCTCCCGGTGCGCTTCCATGGATCCACAACTAGAGCAGGCACTCAATCGGATCTGTTTGAAAAATGGGCGATTTCATCGATTTTGATGACAATAAAAATATGAGAGTGTGATGAAACATTTGTTGATCATAATTCAATCCTGGGTAACGTCATGTCTCCATACTAGTATATATATATATATATATATATATATATATATATATATATATACTCTATTAAAAATAAAGTTTATGTACACTGTGTAACATGTCATAAAACTATGAGAAATTGTTATGTTATTAAAAAGATAGTTTCAGTTATAATCAACTATGCTTAATTCTAATAATATATAAGATGAACGATTATTTGTAACTAATTATTTTAGTTTTTAGGTAATAATTGAGATATATATATATATATATATATATATTTTTACATAGGCGTCACCACTTATCAAGGCCGATAGGCCACTCAAGGATAAGGGTTAAAGAGTGTAGAGTAGTCAAAACGACAATATAGTAAGCGATAGTAATGGAAGTTCGGTAAATTTGTTAACTTAAGTGGAACGGCTCATCAGAAACTTGTTCACGTTGAACTTGAAGACAACCATATTATAGACAACTGGAAAGCAGGAAAACGGAAGACAATTCCACAGGCGTGCAGTTCTAAGAAAGTAGCTTTGATCATGGAATCTATGTTTAGGTTTAGGCACAGATAAAGAGTGGGGGGGGAATTATTGATAGTGTTTTCAGCTAGACGAGTGTTTCTTGTGAAAGTTTGGCGAGGGGCACCATAGATATAAGCTCAGTCAAACACTTTCCATGAAAATAATGATAAAGCAGAGACAAACTCGCAACATCTCTTCTGTGAGATAGAGGTTGCAGCGAAGAGAAAAGGACATCTCCCACCAGGCCACAAAGTCTATTTTGAACCCTATCAAGGCAGGACAAGTCTTTTCTAGCAGCTCCTGCCCATATGTGGCAACAGTATTCCATCCTTGGACGTATCTGGCTCTTATATAGATAGAGAATTGCATCAGCAGTGAGATATCTACTGGATCGATAGAAGGATCCCACCATTTTTCCAGTGGCCTTGGCAACAGATTTGATGTACGTATTCCATTTAAGATCAGGAGTAAAGGTCAAGTCCAGAAGCCTGTCAAAACTTGAGGCCTCCTGAAGACGAGAGCCATTCATTTTAATTGATGCCAGATAGGGATCAGAACGTTGATGATGTAAAGATAGAAGCTTGGTTTTAGATGCATTAAAAGTAACCAGCCACTCCTTTCCCCATTGTACAACGTGATCAAGATCAGAGGAGAGAGAATCGAAGAGAACTTGGTCGTTTACTGTCTTAGATGTGCTACCATAGATGGTAGTGTCGTCAGCAAAAATGTCTACGAATGATGTAAGGATGTGATTTGGAAGATCATTAATGTAGATCAGGAAAAGAGTTGGGCCCAGGATGGACCCCTGAGGGACTCCAGCATTTATACTGTGAGCTTCTGATTTTTGCCATCAACTACTACTCTTATGAACCTATCAGAGAGAAATGATTTAATAATTGAGAAGACATTTCCAGCTATACCATAGCTGGAGATCTTGTGAAGTAAACCTTTATGCCATACCCTATCATATTCAATTAATTTAGTGGTGAATATGTTAAAATGTAAATCGACCCTAACCATTTGCAATTGTAACAGTTTATTTGATCATAAACATTGACATTTTCATGAAAAGGACATGTTTTTTCCTGAAATGGAAAGGTAGCAAGTGTTTTATTTTGTGAATTATTCTGAAAAGGATACATTTTGTCCTAAAAAGGACAAGTTGATCTCAAGATACTGATCAGGAAAAGAACCATTGTTAGATAGGCTCGGCTTATAGCTGGTCGACTGTGATGATCAGGTTCAGCTGCAGATTTAAATGGATACTGCTCTTGCCGAATAAACGGCTGAATGAGTAGAGTTAGTTTGCAACTGGAAAAGGTGCGTGAACAATAATGGAGGCAGCTAATCAAGTCAATGACTGAACGAGTGAAGTTAGCCAAAGAGGCAGACGAAATGGAGCAGCTGATCATGTGGATTAGTGTATTTAGTAAAATGACAACATGCAACCTGTTAAAAAGCAGAATAAAATTGAGCCAGTAATTTGATATCGTTCAGGTATGATATAATCTGATATCAGAATAGCGATTGGGATAATACTGCACTTTGATGTTGACGATCTGCCAAGTGTTGGCCTAAAAGTCTCCTTTACGTCTGTTGGCCTCTAGATCTTTTTGTTTCTAACAGTGTCTGTTTTGTTTCTAAGAGAAACCAACTGCGACAATTGCATAAAAATGTTCATTTTAGTAATGCATTTTGTGAATCAGTATTCCTATTCATAATTAAGCTGAAAAAAATTCCAGAATTTAAAACAGACCTTTTAAGAATTGAAAAGAAAATCATGCCAAATTCTTTTTAATTCAAATAAGTAATATTTTCTTTAAATTCATATGGTAATAATGGGTTAAATGGTGTTTTTAGAGTCCCCGGTATATTTATCTTTTCAAATAATTTATTTAAATAGAAAAATCAAATTAGCTAGTCTAGTTTGCTGTTTATTTGGGTAAATATTTGAACTAAATCTAATTATTTATTGCTATGTACACATAAATTCCTTGATTAAAAATGATTTAGTGAAAGAAATCAATTATTCAAATATCTCATTATTTTACTACTAAGCTTATGTACTCAATAATGAGTCTAACAAAAATGCAAAAACGTTCAGAAGCAACAGAAAAAATTCCACCACACCAATATGCAGCATATATTTGTTAATAACGTCTATTGCTTATCGGTTTAAATCTAAAGCATTTCATATATATATATATATATATATATATATATATATATATATATATATATATATATATATATATGTGTGTGTGTGTGTATATATGTGTGTATATATATATGTGTGTGTGTGTGTATATATGTGTGTATATATATGTGTGTGTATATATGTGTGTATATATGTGTGTGTATATATATATGTGTGTGTGTATATATATATGTGTGTGTATATATATATGTGTGTGTATGCATATATATATGTGTGTGTGTGTACATGTGTATGTATATATATATGTATATATTTATGTATGTGTATATATATGTATATATATATATATATTTATATATATATATATATATATATATATGTATATATATGTATATATAGAGAGAGAGAGAGTGAAAGAGAGAGAGAGGGATAGGTAGATAGATGGAGAGATAGATAACCATAGCAAATGCTTCCTTTTTGGATATTACTGAATAAAACTTAATTGGTTGTTTTATATATTCTTAGATTTAATTAATTAAATTAATTTGATTTAATTAATTAAATATAATTGACTTTTGGATCTCACTTCGAATTCAAGATTCTTCCTTTTGAATCGTAAGGAGTACAGATTCATTAATTGATTAATCATTTGATTGGTTACCCTGACACTTTTATTCTATTTAATTTTATTGCAAATGATTTTTACTTCGCAAAAAACGATTTTGATATATTTTTAATTCATGCTAATGATTAATATATATTTTACTAATGTTCATCCTCTGATGAAAAGAGTCTGTATTTGAAAACTATGGTTTAAGTATTTTTTATTATAATTCCTTGTTTGAATTCTTGGCCGATGTTGTGATTTATTCGATTTTTATTTCGAGATCAATTTTTGTTGTTACATTGAGCCTAAAAAAGTTGGTGTTGAGAAAATCTCATACTTCTAGATGATCATTCACATAAAATAGAACTTGACATTGATGCTAAACCGACGATTTAATTGCTGAACTTTAAATCTGAAGTTTAATAACGTCTTAACTGTTTGACTTTTGCTTATTAGCAGCTTCCTGTCTGTGCTATCTAAAACAGTCCATTCATTTCGATTTCACTTTAATTGTCATTTTTACTTGGTTTATTAAATACCTTGAGGATTTTTTTTTACATTTGTGTCAAAATACGTTCTTATAAAATTTGAAGATCTCAGCTTAATTTGTGACTTTCATATGAAATATAAATCGGATTAAATATCCCCAACCTCCATTTTTACATTTACGCATAAAGAAATATGGTTTAAAACATGTTTTACTACAAATACGACTGATATCAAATTAATCATATTTTACAACTCTTAAGTTTCAAATGATATCATATATTAATGGATATATTATTTTAGGGGGAAAACTGTTTGCAATGAGATTTGACAGTTTCTTATCTGATAAAATTAGTCTTTGGTTTTGGTTTCTGCTGAATATATAAGCTATTTTGTTGGGTGTAGAAATATTTAGTTGTGAATCTACCAAAATTTCTACTCGAAATTTTAGTTATGGTATGCCTCCTTGTTCTCTCTTTTTTATACTCTTTAATATAGGGGTAGAATTAGAGTAAGTAGGAATAAACTTGTTTTTCAGAATTTGCGAGATGAGGATTGATAATTTGCATTATTTGGATTAGAAGAACTAGTGTTCTCATCTTGAACATTATTTCCACAATACTTGGTTCGTTGTAACTTCCAAATGTTTTCAGATGGTTCTGGTCGAAATTGGAAATCTTTATGTTCAGCTTAGGAATCTGTCCATAATTTCTGATTGACCCTTTATTTCATTCACTGGAGTACATTGCTCTCATTCCCTCAATCATGACCAGTAACAAGTCTTAACTAATTCTTAATTACATTCCTAGTATCAATTGAACAGACGATTGAACATTTAACTTCCGGAAGAACTGCTTTTTGCCTTGCACTATATCCGTTGAGTCATGAGTATATAGCTGATTAATAAGCT
The DNA here is from genome assembly GCF_053919585.1 of Euprymna scolopes. Taxonomy (NCBI): domain Eukaryota; kingdom Metazoa; phylum Mollusca; class Cephalopoda; order Sepiida; family Sepiolidae; genus Euprymna; species Euprymna scolopes. Next base: position 75,155,004 of record NC_136499.1, on the reverse strand, counting down.
TTTTTTATTTTTATGTAAAGAATGGATCTGCTCTTCAGACAAAATGCCGAAATACTACAAAAAATACTTTTAGAAACAGTGTTGATGAAAATACTCAAGAGTTTATACTAGATATAAATGTGTATGACCTGCATGATAATTTCACTTTAAATCCAGTCTTCTTAATTCGTTGAGCTAGATTTTCCAGTTCTCTTTAGGGTGTTTATTTGTAAAGTACTGCGTTCATTGCATATTTAATCATAATGATTGATCAAGGAGAAAAGAATTGAGATTGCCAGCTTTTCCTCGATATATTTATTAAGTTTTCTCACAGAATATAAGAGTAAAAAATGTAAAAGATAAACAAATTCTGTATCGTTTTGCAATAGAAGTCCTTGAGCATATACACCTCGAGGACCTATTTCATCTGTGGACATTTTGGAAAAAAGCCACACTCAAGGAACAGTGGAAGATTTTTTATCCCAAGTAGCTGAAAATCACGATCACATATCATTGAAAAACATGTCTCCCTCTATGGGAAGACATTTTCCAGATTTACTGGCAAATATATATATATATATATATATATATATATATATATATATATAAAATTTTAAAGCAAACTGAAAACATAATAGCTTAAAGAACATATTTTGCAGCATCGATAAAATTAAATTCAATCCTAATTTATTTATCTCCGTAATGTTGGGAAAATCGAGTTCCCTAAAACCGGACTCTTGGGATTGGGGCAAAAATAAAATATTGTCTACGTTTAGAAGAATATTTGCTTCATTGATCGATGACAAGAAAGATAAAATATAGTAGTAGAAACAAGTGATTAAACAATGTGTACAGCAATTTGGAGACAATTGAGCAGGTGAGGACTGGGGAGTAAGCTTGAAAATATAAAAGAAAAACGCCAGAACCAAAGTGATGTTAACTGAATATATATATATATATATATATATATATATATATATATATATATATATATATATATATATATATATATATAGAGAGAGAGAGAGAGAGAGAGAGATATATACAGATAGATAAATAGATAGATGCATTTAGGCAGCATTTTTTAATTTAAACAAACATTGTTAAAACTAGCATAATTTTTCCCTTTAATTATATCTTTTTTTATCTTTTCAATTTTTCTAATGTGTTTTTGTGTGTATGTGTGTGAAAATCTAAAAATAACGTATGTTCTGTATGAATCAGCAGAGTTTTCGATTTTTCGTCAAATCATCTTCATGTGATCAAAACATATGGAGAAAAACAGAAGAGAATTTTAAAAAAATGACGGATTTTTAATAAAGATAGCTCCGAGTATTTGTAATTTAAAAATATGAAGTCAATTAGACAAAAAAAAAGAAAAAGTTCTCGTGCTGTTCCAGGAAAGATGCTGACACTTTTAATTCTGTGACGCTATCATTAATGTCACTGGATTAAATTAAGTACTTAAAAACGTTAGTATTGGCTTCATATGTAATGTTTTTAACTGTAGGTTACTACATTCATGAAATCAATCTGTAGAACAAAATTAGCGTTTTCAGCGGCTAATTTTTAAACTTTTCAGAACGCGGAACTGAATCTAAAGCGAAGAATATCTTTAATATTTTTCATTGAAGACGGAAGCTGTTAGCAGATAAGTTGTTTAATTGTGATATATATTCTGTTTTATTCTATATTATTTATATTATTGCAGTTTTTTTAATTTATATTTTTTATTTGTGTAGTGAAGTAGAAAAAAAAAGAAATTAAAAAAAAATATATAAGACACAGCTGTTCCTTCCAAAAGGTCGAGCTCTTCAACGTCCAAAAAGAATTTACCGTCACTTCTTCCAACCGTCGTTTCACTATCTGCGCTCTTCACTCTGCTTTAAAAAAAAAAAAAAAAAACGTACCGTTTATATGCTGCCCATTTCTCCACTTATGCAAATTGATTATCAACCAGAGCCATCTAGTTTTCCATTTCTCCAAACAGCCAATTTGCAAAGGGGGACAACTCAAACCACACAGAGCCATCTAGTTTTCCATTTCTCCAAACAGCCAATTTGCAAAGGGGGACAACTCAAACCACAATTTGCCTGTTTTATTTAGTAACAGATTTTCTCGTCCATGCATGTATTCATTATAGTCAGCAACTTGATTTTAAATATAGCATAAATAGATTCGAAAATTCTATTTATTTTCAGTTATTGAAAGGAGAATCCATCATCATACTTTCCCTTAAACACCTCAATTAGACTTATATTAAGTACAATATCATTTTTTTTTTAATTGGGAGTAGACAATGCATTGTGGATACATTTTCGACAGCTTTTGTTACTCTCGCTTCTACTTATTTGTCCCTCAATCCTCATTTTAATGAGTGATTCTTCTGACAATGGGAGAAGAAAAAGCTGTATTCTAGGTTGGCAATATTTTGCATGAACAGTCGCCAGAGATGTCGGAAAATTTCTCTTTCGATGTCTATCCTTGTGTCCATGTCAATAATAAAGGTGCTGGAGGTAATAGTTTTAACTGGGCTGATGTTATGTGCATGATAGTCAGAGACGCAAACCTTGGATTAATCACTAAGGAGGCTGCCATTTAGTGAATGGATTCTGGACCATGCAGTAACTTCTGGTGGGGCTTCTCGATGCCATATTAGGGGGTAATTGTTACATCTTTATCTTATCATGTGCTACAAAAAATATTTCTTCGTTTCTTTTTCTCTATTACTTTCCCTCTCTGTCCTGCTCTAACTAATCTGTCGATCTATTCCACAAATTCCTAAATACCATCATGAAAAGTTTCTAGAAAAAAAACACACGATTAAACCCAGACCTTCAACTTCCAACGTAGACCCCCACTACCATATCTCTTTCTCCAACATCAGGGGTCTACGCTTCAACCTTCCAGAGGTTTAAATCCGGTCAAAGGAGACTAAACCTAACCTATTATTCCTAAGCAAAACTGTCGGTGTGCAACTTATATAACAAGGTTAATTTATCTTCCCATCTAAATAAATCAAAATATAACCAATAAAGGCTAAAAACCTGCCAACAAAAATGAGTACATCCCTCAGGGAAAGTTGTCAATATTAACATACACTACGTCAACTGTCAATATTTTGTTTGGCCACCATCATTATCCAGAACTGCCTTTACTCTTCTGAGCATGGAATTTACTAAAGCTTCATGGGTAGCCACTAGAATTCTTTTTCACTCCTCCATGATGACGTTGTGGAGCTAGCGGATATTTGAGACTTTGCGCACCTTCATTTTCCACATGAGGATCCCCCAAAGATATTCTATTGTGTTCAAGTCTGGAGACATGTTTAGCCAGTCCATCACCTTTACCTTCAGCCTCTTCAGTAAAGCAATATTCGTCTTGAAGGTGTGTTTGCATCATTGTCATGCTGAACACTGCCCTGCAACTCAGTTTCTGGAGAGAGGGGATCATGCGTTGCTGGAGTATTTCATAGTACATGCTGGAGTTCATGTTTTCCTCAGAGAAATGTAACTCGCCAACATCTGCAGCACTCATGCAACCACAGACCATGACAAAGTGCCAAAGTGTAAACAGTGGAAATAACTAACATCGATTATGGTCTGGCGTAAGTCGACTATACCGTTTTTTCTTTGCATGCATTTATTAAAAGTTATTGGTTAAACAACGTTATTTTCCCAGATTTTATATACGTACGTATTTAGGTCATGTGCAAACGGATAAGGGTTGGTGAGCTGTATGTTTTGATTTCGATTTTAGCTGATTGCAGACAAGTCATTTTTTTAAACTTTATTTTTACTTTTTAAACCACTATTATATATTAAGTCCAATAAAATAATCGACAGAGGATTGGCTCTATAATAATAAATACAAACTTTGCACGAATTAAAATATAATACTTAAACATACTTTACGACCGGACAACGTCGGGCCGCCTGTCACTTATATGATGCAGTAATCACTGAATTAGAATGGGCTTGAAAAAGTATTGGCTCCTTTCTTTTGGCAATTTATCATCTACTCTTATTATATGCCAACAACTTCCAAGATCTCACAAAATCCCTGAAAGCCTGTTCAGTAGCTCAACCTTGAGTGCAATGTACATTCTATATAGATGTGCTACTTCTGCTGCTCCATGATATTATAGATACCAATAGAGACTGGATGTTTTTATTTCTCAGCAAAGACTTATTTCAAAGTTTTTATTTGATCTTTTATGTGGTTTCTAGTGAATGTCACTAAAATAAGATGTGTGCATTGTTGAAATTTGGGCGTAATTTTGTCATCTGGGTCCTTTGTTGACCTTTACTGATCTCTGTCCGATAAATATTGACTTACATCAATCAACTAAGTCTTATTTATGATTAAGTACAAAAACAAATGTATGATTAAACAGTAGTCTAATCGAAAAAAAAAAAACCTGGACTCGATTCTCAGCGACACTCTCTGCTCTAACCAGGTTCCATCCGGTTCTCAAGAACTCAACGGCTCGACTCTCCCAAACATCTTCCCGGCCTTATATTATCTCATTTATGCAAATTAATGCGCGATCGAACCTGCTGATTCGTCGCCTTCTCGTCTCCCATCGCTCGGGTTTCAAGTTCGCATATGCAGCCCACCTCCGTGACTGCAGTCACACTCAATTTTCACTACACGCCCCCTTGATCTCATGATCATAAACTGGGTAGGGAAGTAGTATCTGTATTTTCTAGACACAGCTAGTGCTCAACACTCCGCTACACACACAGCTAGCGCTCAACACTCCGCTAGACACAGAAATGAATTTTTAAATTTCTCATGTAAAAACGACTTTACATACAAGTCGACTAAATCGCAGTGTAATTCTTTTTAACATTGACAACTTTTTCTTCAAAAACAAAATCAACTTGAATTGTATTTTCACCAAAATAATTATCGTTCAAAAACGACACCTTTTTCTCCTTTTCAGTACGACACGATTTCATGTTAAATTCCGTATTTAAAAATAACTTTTAAATACATACACGTCGTCCGAATCACATTTTAAGTTCTTTTAACAGCGACAACTTTTTTCAAAAGCAATAAAATCCGACTCGAATTGCACTTTTATTAAAAATGAAAGTCGTTTAAAAACGACACCTTTTCTTTTTAACACAACAGGACTTCATTTTAAATTCCGCATTGAAATATGACTTCTATACATACAAGTCATCCGAATCGCATTTCAAGTTCTTTTAACAACGATGACTTTTTCAAACACAATATAAGCGAATTTCATTCCAACACGTTCATTTGACGACGATAGTTAAAGAACTCCAACGAATCCCACTGGGATTAACAAACAAAAAGACAAAAAAAGTCCGACTGACTTCATATTTTCAACCTTCGCAGTTTGACACGACTTATTCAATTCTCTCTTTGACAACGCTTTTCAATGTTCAACGCGACTTTTAATTTTTCAGGTTAGACGCGAACCATTTAAAATTTCCCAATTCATCTCGGTCGCATTGGTTCCATATTTAACGCCGAAATAGCTTCTAATCGAAAAAAAAACTTGGACTCGATTCTCAGCGACACTCTCTGCTCTAACCAGGTTCCATCCGGTTCTCAAGAACTCAACGGCTCGACTCTCCTCAAACATCTTAACTCCCGGCTTTATATTATCTCATTTATGCACATTAATGCGTGATCGAACCTGATGATTTGTCGCCTTCTCGTCTCCCATCGCTCGGGTTTCGAGTTCGCACATGCAGCCCACCTCCGTGACTGCAGTCACACTCAATTTTCACTACAAGTAGTTATGTTTCAAAAGAGAAGAGTCAAAGATAAGGGCAACTAAAGTAATCAAATATTGGAAAATATATTACCAAACATTTGTTGTTTTGATTTGTTGTCCAAACGACAGTTTTTGACAAACTAATTATTATTTTCTATATATACTAGAACTTTCACAGTTGCCTTCTTTATTTATTTGCATCTAGCTAAGGTCGTCACTTTTGATTCAAAACTCCAAACCAGGTAGAACTCGTAGTTTCAGACGTTCAGGTTTCGGAGGAGAGATATTTCTCTGATTATCATTTTTATAGTTAGATTTTTGCGTTTTTGGCATGCCCTTTTTTTTTCATCGCTTTTGCTTACCTTTCTTCCATTCTGTTTTTCATTAATAAATAATTATCTCTAAAGAGCAGCCTGTAAAACCAAAGACAACACTTTTGTTACGAGTTGCAAAACGTGCATAAGGCAGAAAAGAAACAAAAAAATAGATAATAAATTAATAATTATGATCAAGGACTGATTCTTTCTTCGATTACCGAGATGCAACTAATAAGTATGTGGGCTCTGAAACCTGAAACATAACTTTATTGAGCTTTTTTTTTAAGCAATTTAGATGATAGGATAATATGCAGAAACGTTAAAACATATATTGTTTATCTAAACTTGTATATATATATATATATATATATATATATATATATATATATATATATATATTATTATTATTATTATTATTATTATTATTTGTACTCACTAGGAGTTTCACACAGGCCATCATCAAAGATTAATCTCTATCAACAACTGTGGTGTTCCCTGGAGTCTAGGTGACAATAAGTCTCCCCAGATTTCCAGTAATCTCCACCTCTTTCAATAATATTTGCAGATGAAGTTCCGTTATTGCAAGAGCTGTTTATCATTGATTTCTCGCTGGCAATGACTATTGACTTTCACTGGAATTTAAGTGGCAATAAGCCTTCACAAGGTTTCAGTTCTCTTAACACTAATCCAGGTTAGATCTGGTAAGTGCTATCTTTCTCGGTCTTTCCGTCCTTCTCGACCCTTCACTATTTGGTGGGGTGCCAGTTGATGTCGATGCTACAATTTTTTTTTTGGAGGGGGGATTTACATTATATTGTTATAATTATATTGTTTCAGTTTTCTTGATTTCATGGTGTGTTCATTCTTTTTGTGTCACTTCTCTTGCAGTTTCTATATGCTTGGTAAGTATTTGTAACTCATGTGTATTAGTCTCCGCACTCAAAGGTTTTCCTTAATATTTCAGCCGTGTTCATTATTTTTATTCATTGTATCTTCTCAGCCATCCTCCTGATTCTAATTTGTCCCAATCTTTTTTCGATATTTCTTAGGATTCTTCCTAGTGCTCCTACTATTATGGGTATTATCTTAATTTTCTTCATCTTTCATATCCCTTTCAACTCTTTGACTAGTTTCGTGTATTTGCTGCGCTTCTCAGTCTCCTTGATAGTCACCTTCTGGTCTGCTGAAACAACGAAATTTATAATCTGCCAAAAAAATTTCTTCATTTCTTCTTGTTAACTATTACGACATCCGGTCTTCTTGTTTGGAGGGTTATCTGTTTGTACGTTCATGTCGCATACGATTTTTTTTATTTTCGTTTTCAAGTACCGTTGTCAGTTTGTGCTTGTACAATTTATCTGGGTGCTCAAGATGCAGTTGTTTGCAGAGTTTTCAGTGTACTGCCTTCCCCACTTGATCGTGACTATTCTTATATTATTTTGGGTTAGTTTGCTGCATCCACTTATTATGTTGCTTATCGTTTCGACTCTATATCCATAGAATCTGCATGTTCTGTTTATTGTGTCTTGTCCACTTTTGCATTGATTTAGTTGGTTCTTATTGTGTTATTGGGTGCAGCTGTTATTAGGAATTCAGTTTCTCTATTTAGGCATCCATTTTTGTCGTCATGTATTTTTGTGAGTCTCATATTTTTTCATCCTTATGGATTATCTGTGTCGCTGTTTCTGTTCCCAATTTTGCTTTTTCGTCTTATCTCTTGCCTCTTCGTTCTTTGTCTTTTTCATTTTTGCAATGCCTTTTGTGTCATTTGCACAGTCTTCTATACAAAGTAGTCCTTTTCCTCCGTCTTTCTTTTTTATGTAGAATCGGTCAGCATCATCCTTTGAGTGTAGTGCATTGTGCAAAGTTCGCTGGTCTTATGGCGAGATACCTCAGTTCTTCTTTGGTCCAGCCCATGAATGGTCCAGAGTATCTTACAAAGTATACTGCTAATGGTTTTATACCTTTTATTAGGTTTTAACTATATAGCTTAGTTTTTAAGAGTTTTCTTGTTTTTCTTAGGTATTTTTCTAATTTTCTCTTTTATTTGTGTTGATTTGATAATGTCTGCTTCTAGAACTCTTCAATATTTGAAGATACCCTGTTTGACTAGTGTCCTCATCTCCACTTGGTTGATAAGTTCTGTTTATTTAAAACAATAAATACCATCATCATTTCCAAAAACAATGTAAGACTAAATAACAAAGTATAACACCTAGAAAAGAATACGAGAGTGAAGTCGTTTGCTTAAAGCATTGTGTATGATAGAGAGAGAGAGAGAGAGAGAGAGAGAGAGAGAGAGAGAGAGAGAATAACAATGTGTACGAAAAGACTATTGAAAAACAAAATATGTATATATTTTAAATCTTAGTTGTTTTAAGTTCTCACCTCATTCACTAAAGTCGCATACATAAAACCGAAATACTACAATATTTTGAGGATATCACCCTGTTTTCAAGTGTTTCTATTTCTTTTGTTTATTTATTGTGCTTTAGCTAATTAAAAATGTTATTGTTTATTTATTTAATGCAAGGAAATTGTAATAATATTTTTAGAAATTTACAAATTAGGTTCCAGCTGAAAATGTGTCTAACCCCATGACGATAAGATGAATAAAACCTGCAATTCCTGCAAAATTTTTTAGCTAAGTTACAAAAAGCTTTATTCGAAGTGGAAAATTCTGTTGAGGAAATGTGAGCTTTCTTTTTTCTTAGGAAACAATATTTACCATCTACAAGGGTTTCTCAGTAGAAAGTTAAAAAAAACAATTATTTAACATTAAAACGTTTGCTTTTCATTATTAATTTGTATCAAATGACTATCAATCATGTATAAAATTTGCATACGATCAGGTATCACATCAGAGATGCTCCATGGGGAAATATCTTCTCTCTTTCTGCTGAACACTGCGCAAATGTGACCACTGAATGGTTCAAAGCAGCAATTGAAGCACATGTTCCCACACGTAAGTTCTATAGCAAACTCCACTCTCCCCAATGGTTTATTTCGACTTGCGCAGCTGCCATTGCTTAAATGCAACATGCATACTGCAGACTTATCCGACATAAATCCAGTACAAATAGACAAAAGTATATAGATGATAAAAGTAATTGTAAGAAGGAAATAGCCACAGCCAAGAGAGAATATATCGAAACCACCAGAAAACGCATTGAAGCGCAGAAATTAGGACACCATGACTTCTGAAAAATCTAAAACAGTGTAGTAAATAATGGGCAATCAGCAATTCCCCAATCTTGAAGTTGTTTGCACGGCAACTGAGAAGGTTAATCTGCTTGCCTGTCGGTTTGCCTCCAACTCTACCTTGATCCAGCAAACCACTCCCTCCCAAATTTTCCTCTGCAGACAGAAGCCAAATTAGATGATCTAAAAATCACCCCTCAAGTACATGATATCATAAAAAACCTAAACACCTCAAAAGCATACGGACCTAATCTTATCCTGGCTTTACTATTACTATTGCTTCTGTTCTCTCTAAACTTTTCAACAACTGCCCTAACGAATCTTGCTTTCTTGACTGCTGGAAAACTGCTTCTGTAGTATCAGTTTACAAGAATTCTGACGAAAGAACTGACCTATTAAATTATCTCCCCATTAGCCTCATCTCTCTTTTCACCCAAATATTTGAGTCAATAATAAACTAAACTCTAGCCCACCACCTCACAGCTGTTAAACTTCTGTCTGACCAACTGTATGGGTTTAGATAAGTCTGTTTACAGTAGATATCCCAACTGTAATCTCTGAACGTCTATACAATGCACTGGATAAAGCAGGAGAGGGTAAGGCAGTAGCCCTAGACATATCTAAGGTCTTTAACAGAGTATGGCACGATGGTCTTCTCATGAAAATCAAATCCTATGGTATTCCTTGACGAATGCTTAACATAATTAAATCTTTCTTGAATAAGAGAAGAATCCATGTGTCATCAATGGTCGTATGTCCGAACATATGGTGAACTTCAGGGGTCAATCCTTGGACGTTTATTATTCCTGATATTCATAAATGACTTCCCTGATAAAATTGTCTCTGAGACGGATATATCTGCTGATGACACTACCCTCTATAACAGATATGAGGGGAAAACGAATAAACATGTATCTAAGGCAATGGCAGAAACACTAGAGGAAGAATTGGGACAAAAATGGATGGTGACATTCAATACTGCCAAGACTAAGTTTGTTTCCTTCAATAATTACAAGAAACCTTCTAAACCACGAATAGCTATGGCTAATGATAAATTACCTGAAAGTACTTAATTCAAACGTCTCGGCTTAACGTTCACAGGGAACATGAGTTGGAACAGATACATCGAGGGTATCACCATGGTGGAAGGTGTAAATGACAAAGTTCTCTCTGATTCTCTCTCTTCTGATCTTGAGCACGTGGTACAGTGGGGGAGGAGGTGGCTGGTTACATTTGATGCATCTAAAACAGCTCCTATCTTTACATCATCAACGCTCTGATACCTATCTGGAATCAATTGAAATGGGTGGCTCTCGTCTAGGGGAAGCTCCATGTTTTGATAAGCTTCTGGGCTTGACCTTTACTCCTGACCTGAAATGGAGCACGTACATTAAGTCAGTTGCCAAGGTCGCTGGAAAAATGGTAGGATCCTTCTACTGCTCCAGAATATATCTCACCCGTGATGCAATTCTCTATCTGTATAAAAGCCAAGTACGTCCAAGGATTGAGTACTGCTGCCACATCTGGGAAGGAGCTGCTAAAAACAGCCTATCCTGCCTTGACAGAGTACAAAATAGGCTTCGTGGTCTAGTGGGTGATGCCATTTTCTCTTCCCTGAAACCTCTCTCCCACAGGAGAGACGTTGCGAGCCTGTCTTTGTTTTATTGTTACTACCATGGCAGGTGCTGGTCTGAGTTCCAATCTCTGGTCCCCCCCTCACCAATCTTTCATGATAAACACTCGTCTATCTGAAACCACTGTCAAAAGATTTTCCCCACTCCTTATCTGTTCTAAAATCAAAACGTAGATTCCATGAGCAAAGCTTCTTTCTTAGCAGTGCACACCTGTGGAATTCTGTTCCGGTGGCCTGTTTCCCACCTGACTAAAATCTGGATGCCTTCAAGTCCAATGTAAACAAATTCCTGATGAACCGCCCCCTTAAGTAAAACACTTCATCACTAACGTACTGTACAAGCAATAACCCTTACCCCGAGTGGCTTCCGGGCTTTGATAAGTGGTGAGACCTTGTAAAAAAAAAAAGTATATATATTGGCATTTGTTTATTTACAATGTTCTTGTAGGTATGTATATAATATATATATATATATATATATATATATATATATATTTATATGTATTTATATATTTATTTATACATATATATATTTATATATGTATATTTATGTATATATTTATATAGATATATATATATTTATATACATTATTCTTTAATTGGAATTTATTTTTGAGATGAGCATTATATATTAATTTATTTTTATTGCGGACTATTATTCTCATCTTTATTAGTTGTTGTTTTTGATCTTTTATTGGTTTTGTTTATTCACAATGTTTCGGCCAACTATTCCTCTGGCCTTCGTCAGATGGTAACCGCGACGGGTAGGAACTTCGTATCTCCTAACTGTATTTTCAGCCATCACTGCCATCCGTAGTTGTTCTCGTCTCACCACATCTCGTGGCACGCTTTGGGTGGGATTGAAACCGCTATCTTCATTCAGACAATGTTCATCTGGAACTGTAAAGATTCAACGTCTCTATCAACTGCGCCACGGGCCCCGAAGGGCGATCAAGGTTGGATTCTTTGATCTTATAAATCCACGTTTATCTTATAAATAAATATAATAAAAATAAATTAATATATATATATATATATATATATATATATATATATATATATATATATATATATATATATATATATATAAAAACAATTGAATGTCCTCTGTTTTTTGGGTCACCCTGTATATATATATATATATATATATATATATATATATATATATATGTTTATATATATGTTTATCGATATATTTACTAGCAAAAGTACCCGTCGTTGACTGGGTTCAATAACAGTCTACAGAAAATGGACTCTGATTTATGAAAGTATGATATGTTATGTAAAGGAAAGGTTGTAAAGAGATAGCTTCAAATTTAGGGGTATCAAAACCAAAGCAAAATATGATGAAAGTAAAAATAAAATAGATAACCCCATAATTTATTATACCATACCTGTTCACACTGAAACACTTATCACAATATTCTGTGGATCTATATTAAAAAACCTTGTTAAACTTTGTGACATATTTCCATTCTATGGAGGCCAGGCGCGCACGAACGCCCCATAATTTTATTATACCATATTTCTTCAAACTGAAACATAATTATCAAAGTATACTTACGCAGATAGATATGAAAAGTCTTTATTAAAGTTTGATTCTATTTCCATTCTATGGAGGCAAGGCGCGAATGCAGACCCCACAATTTTATTATACCATCCCTATTTAATTTAAAACATACTTATCAAAGTATTCTTATGTACATCTATATCAAAAACACTTGTAAACGTTATTTTTTAATTTTTTAATTGTTTATTTCCATACTTTGTGGACCAGGCGCATACGCAGACCCCAGAATTTTAATGAATCATCATTATGCCAGATCAAACATACCCATTCCTGTGCCTCAATACATCTTCTATCATTATATGTTATCAGTTTTCTATAATAGTCAAGCATATAGGAGCGTATTCGTGACCAGACACACACAGACGTTCAGCTTTATATATATATACTAGCGGGGTACCCGGCGTTTCCCGGATGTTTGGAGATGTGTGTAGGTGGGGGGGGGGGGTAAATTAAAACAAATATGTTAAAACGTTGGCCGGGTGTTTGGAGGCGTAAAGGAAAAAATAGTTTTAGTATTAAGGTAGGCTTGAATCCCGAACCTTTGACGCCGAAGTGGAAAGGAAATGGAAAAAAAAACTCTGCGACCTTACCATCTCGGCCACGGGAACAGATGAATTGATGTGTGTTAAGTTTACATTTATAAACCGAAATTAGCAGGTGCGACAACGTCAAGTTGCGTGATGTTTGACCTAGTTTTGCGCTGGAAGCCAGTTTCTGTTTTCCCCACTACGCGGCGATCAAAAAATATCTCGAAAATAGCTTGTAAAAATCAGGTAAATTAAAGCGAAGTAAAAGAAAAAACACAAAAAAACTAACGTAAAGCAAACGAACGATGTTAAATGTAAAAATCTGAAAAACAAAAACAAAAAGAAAACAGAAAAACGAACGTTAAAACTTATCTGAAAAATAAAGTGGAGGGGTGTACCCGGTGTTGCCCGAGTGTTTGGAGGGGATTGGAGTGTTAATGAAAATCTAAGAATAAGCAAAGAAAATATAAAAACGAACGTTAAAACTTAAGCGGGGAGGGGGGGGGGTAAGGGTAATCAAAACATCGGAAAAAAACACAAAAAAACTAACGTAAGGCAAACGAACGATGTTAAATGTAAAAATCCAAAAAAAACAAAAAAAAAGAACACAAAAATGAGCGTTAAAACTTAAAACCAAAAAAAAAAAAAAAAAAAAAACACGTGAAAAATGGCTTCAATAAGCCTGTTTCGATATTAACATTTTAAAAATCGGTGGGTACCCGGGTGTTTTGGGGTGTGTGTGGTCGGTTGAGGGTGTTAATGAAAACCTAAGAATAAGCGAAATAAAAAAAAAACCCTAGAAAAACGAACGTTACGTGAAAAATGGCTTAAATAATCCTGGTTCAATATTTAAATTTAAAAAATCGAAAAAAAAAGACATCTCACACTACGAGTCGGACCCAAAACGTTTAGATAATGACCCAACGCACTAACCAACTGAGCTAACGCAACCTACATGAAATTTAGTCAGTTCTTCAACTATTTAAACTAAATTAGGTCATGACGTCATCTGACGCATGCGTACAACCGGTCGTCTTAGAGGACGGTTTTGTTGACCTCTCCTTGTAGAAAATTGTCAATTTCGGGGTGAAAAAATGACCGTTTTTGGCCAATTTTTCGGTATTTGTCGGGCGAAGATGGAGCTTCAATATGATACCGAGTTTGTTAATTTTTGTTCAGTCTGTCGAAAGTTTTTGGCGGACACACAAACACACATACATACATACATACATACACACATTTTCGCTTTTATATATATATACTAGCGAGGGGTACCCGGCGTTGCCCGGGTGTTTGTAGGTGTGTGTGAAAAAAACCCGAAGAAAAACAGGTGCCCGTGAAAAAAAACGAAACCTTGAAAACGCGCAGTTGAAAAATAGTAAAGTGTGAAAAAAAACAGGTGCGCGTTTTTGATTGACGTGACGGCGATAGGTATTCAGCAGTTAGCATTTTGTGCGGGGCAGTTTTTAATGAGGACAATAAATCGGTTTGTTTGTTTTTAAAAATCCGCTCCCTGTTTATTAGGGGGAGTGTCTCGTCTCGAAATGAAAGCTACCGTCTGATATGACGAAGTCGACATTGACCAAACGTTACTTAGCTCTCTAGAGACCACTGGCTTTCGGTCAGTAGGTATTTATTTGCTCCCCCACCGAGCAAATTAGGCACAAAGCCAATTTTTAATGTGAGGAGTGAAGGGAGGGGAAGGGAAAAAGGGGGCCAGCTCCCGAGAGGTGGAAAATGGGAGCTGGTTAAAGGTCAGGAATGTGGGGTTGCCCCCACATCTGGTCTTTGCTTGCAGTATCCGTCGGAACAGATACTACACTTTGATCTTGTCGCCCAGGCCCCAGAGGGCGCGCAGGCCAGTGTTTATTTATTTGCTTCCCCACGTAGCAAATTAGGCACAAGGCCGTTTTTTAATGTGGAGATGGAGGGAAGGGGAAAGGAAAGGGGGTACCAGCTCCCGAGAGGTGGGAAATGGGAGCTGGATTAGAAACTGTTGGTATGAAGGGTTGCCCCTTCAGTGACCAAGTTTAGATATGTGGGGTGACCCCCACATATGGTCTTTGCTCGTCATAGCTGGTCTTTGCTAGTCATAGCTTTGCAGCATCTATCGGAACAGATACTACACTTTGATCTTGTCGCCCGGGCCCCGGAGGGCGCACAGGCCAGTGAGTGGCCTTCGGCCAGTTGGTATTTATTTGCTCCCCAACCGAGCAAATAAGGCACAAGGCCAATTTTTAATGTGAGGAGTGAAGGGAGGGGGAAGGGAACAAGGGGACCAGCTCCCGAGAGGTGGGAAATGGGAGCTGGTTAAAGGTCAGGCATGTGGGGTTGCCCCCACACCTGGTGTTTGCTTGCAGTATCTGCCGGAACAGATAATACACTTTGATCTTGTCGCCCGGGCCCCGGAGGGCGCGCAGGCCAGTGTGGCCTTCGGCCAGTAGGTATTTATTTGCTCCCCCACTGAGCAAATTAGGCACAAGGCCAATTTTTAATGTGAGGAGTGAAGGGAGGGGGAAGGGAACAAGGGGACCAGCTCCCGAGAGGTGGGAAATGGGAGCTGGTTAAAGGTCAGGCATGTGGTGTTGCCCCCACACCTGGTCTTTGCTTGCAGTATCTGTTGGAACAGATACTACACTTTGAACCTGTCGCCCAGGCCCCGGAGGGCGCGCAGGTCTGTGTGGCCTTAGGCCAGTAGGTATTTATTTGCTCCCCCACCGAGCAAATTAGGCACAAAGCCAATTTTTAATGTGAGGAGTGAAGGGAGGGGGAAGGGAAAAGGGGACCAGCTCCCGAGAGGTGGGAAATGGGAGCTGGTTAAAGGTCAGGCATGTGGGGTTGCCCCAACATCTGATCTTTGCTAGTCATAGCTGGTCTTTCCTAGTCATAGCTTGCAGCATCTGTCGGATTTATTTGCTTCCCCACCGAGCAAATATGGCACAAGGCCGTTTTTTAATGTGGAGATAGGGGGGAGGGAAAGGGGGATCCAGCTCCCGAGAGGTGGGAAATGGAAGCTGGATTAAAAACTGTTGGTATGAAGGGTTGCGCCTTCAATGACCAAGGTCAGATATGTGGGGTTATCCCCACATATGGTCTTTGCCAGTCATAGCTAGTCTTTGCTTGCAGCATCTGTCGGAACAGATACTACACTTTGATCTTGTCGCCTGGGCTCCGGAGGGCGCGCAGGCTAGTCTGGCCTTTGGCCAGTAGGTATTTATTTGCTCCCCCACCGAGCAAATTAGGCACAAGGCCGATTTTTAATGTGAGGAGTGAAGGGAGGGGGAAGGGAACAAGGGGACCAGCTCCCGAGAGGTGGGAAATGGGAGCTGGTTAAAGGTCAGGCATGTGGGGTTGCCCCCACACCTGGTCTTTGCTTGCAGTATCTGTCGGAACAGATAGTATTTATTTGCTCCCCCACCGAGCAAATTAGGCACAAGGCCAATTTTTAATGTGAGGAGTGAAGGGAGGGGGAAGGGAAAAAGGGGACCAGCTCCCGAGAGGTGGGAAATGGGAGCTGGTTAAAGGTCAGGGATGTGGGGTTGCCCCCACATCTGGTCTTTGCTAGTCATAGCTAGTCTTTGCTTGCAGTATCTGCTGGAACAGATACTACACTTTGATCTTGTCACCCGGGCCCCGGAGGGCGCGCAGGCCAGTGTGGCCTTCGGCCAGTAGGTATTTATTTGCTCCCCCACCGAGCAAATAAGGCACAAGGCCAATTTTTAATGTGAGGAGTGAAGGGAGGGGGAAGGGAACAAGGGGACCAGCTCCCGAGAGGTGGGAAATGGGAGCTGGTTAAAGGTCAGGCATGTGGGGTTGCCCCACATCTGGTCTTTGCTAGTCATAGCTGGTCTTTGCTAGTCATAGCTTGCAGCATCTGTCGGAACAGATGGTATTTATTTGCTCCCCCACCGAGCAAATTAGGCACAAGGCCAATTTTTAATGTGAGGAGTGAAGGGAGGGGGAAGGGAAAAGGGGACCAGCTCCCGAGAGGTGGGAAATGGGAGCTGGTTAAAGGTCAGACATGTGGGGCTGCCCCCACATCCGGTCTTTGCTAGTCATAGCTAGTCTTTGCTTGCAGTATCTGTCGGAACAGATGGTATTTATTTGCTCCCCCACCGAGCAAATTAGGCACAAGGCCAATTTTTAATGTGAGGAGTGAAGGGAGGGGGAAGGGAAAAAGGGGACCAGCTCCCGAGAGGTGGGAAATGGGAGCTGGTTAAAGGTCAGGCATGTGGGGTTGCCCCACATCTGGTCTTTGCTAGTCATAGCTGGTCTTTGCTAGTCATAGCTTGCAGCATCTGTCGGAACAGATGGTATTTATTTGCTCCCCCACCGAGCAAATTAGGCACAAGGCCAATTTTTAATGTGAGGAGTGAAGGGAGGGGGAAGGGAAAAGGGGACCAGCTCCCGAGAGGTGGGAAATGGGAGCTGGTTAAAGGTCAGACATGTGGGGCTGCCCCCACATCCGGTCTTTGCTAGTCATAGCTAGTCTTTGCTTGCAGTATCTGTCGGAACAGATGGTATTTATTTGCTCCCCCACCGAGCAAATTAGGCACAAGGCCAATTTTTAATGTGAGGAGTGAAGGGAGGGGGAAGGGAAAAAGGGGACCAGCTCCCGAGAGGTGGGAAATGGGAGCTGGTTAAAGGTCAGGCATGTGGGGTTCCCCCCACATCTGGTCTTTGCTAGTCATAGCTAGTCCTAGCTAGTCATAGCCTGCAGTATCTGCCGGAACAGATACTACACCTTGATCTTGTCACCCGGGCCAAGTCGAGTTTGTCTTTTCGTTTACACCGAAAACCGAATGTAACGCGTGTCGATGCGGGAAATGTCGAATAATTTACGTTTGAAAGTCAATAAAATTAAATAGACAGACGAGCTCCGTGGTTATGTGTGAGATATTACAATTTATAGATGATATAAAAAGTTTTAAGAAGTTGTGAAGCGAGCGAGCGCTTCTCTGAAAGAAGCCTTTTGTGGACATCGAGGAAAAGCGTACATACATACATACATACATACATACATACATTTTCGCTTTTATATATATATATATATATATTTCATCGTTTTTCATTCACCCTTTACTTTTAATGTGTCCTCTGATTTCTTAATTTTTTCCCCCATTTTATAAACCCTTTACACAAAAATGTTTTTTTGCATCTTTGACTAGTTTTCATGTAATGCTGTTTCAATTAATACTAGCAAATTCATAGCTTTGCTATAATGTTCATTTGCTTGTCGTTCCTCTGAATAGAAGAATGCATTTCTTTGAAACTCTGCAGATTAAGGAAATTTCATCATACCGTTTTTGAGTATCCTATCGAACAATAAATTAATGTAAAATATATTTTTGTACTTTAATTTTTTTCTTTTTCTTCTCTTTATCTATCTCTCTCTCTCTCTCTTTATATATATATTTCTCCCACGCACGCACACACATATATATATATGTAAAGAGAGAGAGAATGAGAGGGAAATATATATGTGTGTGTGTGTGTGTGTGTATTTACCTCTCACTCTCTCTCTCTCTTTACATATATATGTGTGTGCGTGCGTCAGAGAGAGAGAGAGAGAGAGAGAAAGAAAGGGATATATATATATATATATATATATATATATATATATATATATACATATATATATATATATATAAAAGAAAAGTATAGAACTTTCATTTCGCTTTGACGATGAAAAACCCCATCAGCAAAAGAAACCAATTCGATGGGGATCGCCAACTCCGAAAGTTCCAGAAAAATTATACACACATGGATTGATTTCATGTGTGAGTATAATCATATGCATGTATGCAAATATTTATATACGCATATATGTCCGTGCATTTACACTTCATAACAATCTATGTGTATGCATACAGAATATGCTTAACAAATATCACTGTATATTTACTATTTACGTTTGTATCTTTATCTTTATAGATGCTGGTGCATTGAGCATCCACGCAATTACATCGTTTCGCCACACTTCCAATCAAAGGGCTAATTTTATTATGCATATATACCCTCTCGTATTTCCTTTCATCTTTCTTCTGTTTCAATTCTGATAAGTAGAATTAACTCTGGAGTCCCCCTCAGCTAAATATGTCATTTGCCATATGTGGAAATTTTTCTGCTGCCACACGTTTCTTGTTGATAATACCTATGTAGATAAACTATATGCAATTAAATAAAGCTTTTGGGAATTGTTCACGATCAGGAAAAAAAACCTTTGCTAACTCAGATTAAACCCAGAAATTATTCCTATCGTTTCACTTCAACTATTATATTCGAATACTTATTGTTTTTTTACACTTTCTCTGTCTTGACAAATTTCTGTTCATAAAATATAGAATGTCTTTGTGCGAGACAAAATACAGTTACAAACATGAAGAATGTTCAAAATATCAAACATCAAAGATATATATATATATATATATATATATATATATATATATATATATATATATATGATGAAAATAATGGAAATAGTATTCCGACAAAATAGAGAAAATAAAAAGGAACAAACCGTATTATGTGTTCATCAACGTTTCGTCTTTATTTCGAAATAAAGACGAAACGTTGATGAACACATAATACGGTTTGTTCCTTTTTATTTTATATTTTATATATATATATATATATATATATATACACACACATTAGGTACGTGCAAAATGAATGCTGATGCTCAAAATGTATAAACATTTCGACCCATCCTTTTACTTAAAAATCTACCAAAAATCTGTAAATTAACCAATTTTAATGAAATTTCCAGTATTTATCAAATAATGATCACGGTATATAAGGAATACATTTATTGTATTTGAATTCGAGTGAAAATGCATTATTTTTTAAAAAAAAAAATCACCTTTACTAAAATTATGGTTTTCAGTAGTAAAAAAAAATGAAGGATTTTATTTGGACTTTTTTTATGAAAATAAAGCATTGTAAATTATAACAATTGAAAAAAAACAATTTATTTTTAACTGAACATAAAGAAAAAAAGCACTTAAAATCCGTATTAATGAAATCGATACAACCCGAAGAAAAATTATTTTCTAGAATTACCGATATTAGCATTGCATTAAGCATTGGTGATTTAATATTTTCCCACAAAACAAAAATTTAATTGCAAAAAGTATTTCTGATTTTTTTACGGTTACATTTTTAACTTAATCTTTATATGTAAGATTCTAATATTTTTATTGTACACATGAACGTATAATCATCAACGTAAGATAATGTTCATATAATCTCTGTAAATAGAATTAAAAAAATTAAATTGAAAAAGAGGAAGATGCA
Organism: Euprymna scolopes; assembly: GCF_053919585.1. Taxonomy (NCBI): domain Eukaryota; kingdom Metazoa; phylum Mollusca; class Cephalopoda; order Sepiida; family Sepiolidae; genus Euprymna; species Euprymna scolopes. The sequence goes on along the minus strand of NC_136499.1, from coordinate 75,134,726 downwards.
AAAATAATTAAATTAAAAAAATGGTAAAAATAATACAAACGTTCCATGTCGGTAAGCACGGAGGCGCAGTCTCAAAAAGAATAGGAAACCCCTCCCACTGAAATTATGTTCTTAATGTGCTTCCGTACTTCTTTGAATTTTGCGGCTATGTTTTTTTTGGGGGGACACAGTAAACTAATTTTGTTCCTACCAACGCCACATTTTTGAATAATTATTATCCTTTTTAGCAAAAGTTAAGTACATTTATTGTATTAATTCATTATTTTAAGACTTTAACTTAATACTTAACTTGGAAATAATTCCAGAAACTTATATTTCTCTTGGCGGAAAAATGTAAACGCGATCTTTGTCATAATGAATTTTTACGTGAAATGTACGGTTTTTCAGATTAGAGATAAAATTATTCCATGTATTTTTTTATTTAACACGTTATTTTTTTCTTAGAGGAATTAACTCCAAGCTGTAATCTTTCAAACATAATAAAAAAGAAACCGAAATTTAAAAAAATATTATGATTAGACGGCGTTCCAACCCAGGTCCCCTAGCTAATCAGCTAATAGATTTGCACATACCTACTACAGATCTATAAAAGTGAAAATGGCTGTCTGCATGTGTATCTGTGTACATTTTCCTACCAAATAACTTTGTCCATTTTCAGTCTAGATACCAGAGATTTGTCATAAAGTGTATTGAGATTTGGGGGGAAAAAACCCTCCTAATATGTTTTCGGCCAAAAATTTGGCTATCAAGGGGTCAATTTCTTAACTGTGCTGACATCAACTGCATCACATAATGGATCCAAATGAGAGATATAATTAGTTTAATTTAGTTTCATGCAAAGACAAAAAAAAATCAAATATCTACGAGATTTTTGAAATTTCAGACATCAATTATTTTCCAAATTCTACTTTTTTTGAAGTTATATTCTGAACAATGTAACATTGGAAAATTCAAATATTTCAGATTTGCACTGCATTTGATACATAGTAATTTCACACCAGTTAAGCAAGATTCTCTGAATTTCTACTTAAAACCCGTCAAACTTTAAATTAAAAACATTCTGGAATTAAAATGTTATGGATATTGATCAAAATTAGAATAAGGATTTTAGACATAACACTCAGTACCATTGCATATTGATTTTAATCTTAACAAGGGAGCATAAAAGTGGTGCCAAAATATTCTGTCCAGGGCATCATTTTGTTATTTTATATATATATATATATATATATATATATATATATATATATATATGTACATATCAAAATTCCAAAATCAAATTTTCTGTTGTAGTTTATTACATTTCAAAAGGAAAATTACTACAATATTGTTTACACACACATACATATGTGTGTGTGTGTGTGTGTGTGTGTGTGTGTGTGTGTGTGTGTGTGTTTTATGTTCCATTTCGTTTTTTTTTTCTTTGCTATATTTTTTCTCTTGTATTTTTTCAAAAGGATAATTACTACAATATTGGTTTGTTTGCACCTAAAAAATAAACAAAATTATGCCTTTGTCGCAGTTTTAGTGGCATGTATATATATATATATATATATATATATATATATATATATATATATATATATATATATATATATATATATGTGGGGGGGGAGCGTTTAATGTTTCATTTCTTTTTTTTTCTTTGCTATATTATTTTTGTTCTTGTATTATTTTAATTTTTATTTTGTTTTCCTATTTATTTTCTGCTCCGTTTTTACTCGTTTTCGATAAAGATGAACCACCGGTTTCTCATAGTTTATTCTTCTGAAACAATTATATTTTAGTGTGGGAGGATTAATCAAACAGATCTTTGACCATTCTTGAAAGATTACCATTTTTGCGAGCAGGCAGGTATTCTGGTGTTGCTGTTACCAATGGCAATTTGCATATATATGAACTGTATTATCAAAATACTTATAATTTGTTTCACAGATAATATTTTTAGTCACGTGCAAGCGACTCTATAAGTCAATCTGTCGGTCGGTCGGTCGGTCGGTCGGTTTGTCCATAATACTTTTGTGCTTAGCCTTTTGGCCAAGATCAAAGTGTAGTATGTGTTCCGGCAGATACTGCAAGTAAAGATCATATGTGGGGGCAACGCCACATATAAGACTTTGGTTAATGTAGGGGCAACCATTCATACCAATTGTCACTATCAAACTCCCCTACTCCCCGAGGAGTTAGTCCCCATTTCCCCTTCACTCCTCACATAAAAATCGGCCTTGCGCCTAATTTTCTCGGTGGGGGAGCAAATAAATACCAACCCTTCATACCAATTGTCACTATCCAGCTCCCCTACTCCCCGGGGGGTTGGTTTCCATTTCCCCTTCACACCTCACATTAAAATCGGCCTTGTGCCTAATTTTCTCGGTGGGGGAGCAAATAAATACCAACCCCACATATAAGACCTTGGTCAATGTAGGGGCAACACTTCATACTAATTGTCACTATCCAGCTCCCCTACTCCCTGGGGGGTTGGTTTCCATTTCCCCTTCACACCTCACATTAAAATCGGCCTTGTGACTAATTTTCTCGGTGGGGGAGCAAATAAATACCAACCCCACATATAAGACCTTGGTCAATGTAGGGGCAACACTTCATACTAATTGTCACTATCCAGCTCCCCTACTCTCCGGGGAGTTGGTCCCCATTTCCCCTTTCACTCCTCACATCAAAAATCGGCCTTGATCCTAATTTGCACGGTGGAGGTGCAAATAAATACCGTTTTCTTGGCCTTTTGGCCAAGATCAAAGTGTAGTGTCTGTCTTACTACATGCTGCTGTACTTATAGTGATATAAAGTGGGGGATCACTTTTCTGTATTAATTTAATGTAAAATGACCACTCACTTTACAACCAGTCAGTTTCAAAGCCATTCAAGTCATTCCCCAGATCATTCAAGTTTATTTGAAGGATTCCAGTTATTTTTTTAAGCATTCAATTCATCCTTAAGTTCATTAAAGTCATTCTAAGTCATTTACTTTTTATTTATTTAAGTCATTTCAGCCCCTTTTTCAGTCATTTTAGTTTATCTTTAAGAATTTCATGTCAATCCTACATTCATGCATTCATTCATTAAAGCACGCGACTAATGGCTATCGGCATGTTTTTTTTTTTGCTGCAAAAATATACGATCTCGATTTGTTGCTGATGAAAATGTCTTGATAACGTTGCATTTGAAAATCATTTGGAAACCCAGAGGCTATCAATGGAGGAAATATCACAATCGCAGATTAATCTTCATGCACACTTATCAAAATACATTGAAAATAATAGAACGAACAATTGGTGGCACATGGATTCTGAAGAAAACGCCAGCTTCTTCTCAGTTATTTATTTCTTATATAGCTGCTGCTGCTGATGATGATAATGATGATGATGATAATTATGATGATGATGATGACGATGACGACGACGAGGGTGACGACAACGACCATGATAATGATGATAGAAACACAAACTAGAGACTGTACTGGAAAACGAAAACCACAAAATCCTTTGGTATATGGAGGTACAAACAGATAAAATCATCCAAGTTAGAAAACCGGACATCATAATAATTTACAAGAAAGAAAGAATCTGTAAAATTGTAGATTTGGCCGTCCCAGAAGATAATAGAGCGAAGATCTAAGAGACAGAAAACAAAGCAAATACGAAGAAACAGATAATTCAAAGTAGTATAGAATCTGAAGAAAATCAACACAATACCAATAATTGTAGGGCATTAAGAACAGTCAAAAGGAACTGGGAAATAAGACTAGGAAAAATAGAAACCAAGGGGATGATTGAGACTATGCAACGGACAGTAATGCTGAAAATAGCTGAAATCATAAGGAAACCTTTTGTATGTGGAATTTAATTTACGTGAAATGCAACAAAAATCAAACAGAAAATGCTACAAAAGTAAAACAAAAATACAAAAAATGTTAAACAAAAATGCAACAAAAGTAAAACAAAAAAATGCAACAAAAGTAAAACCAAAATGCAACAAAAGTAAAACAAATAATGAAACAAAAGTAAAACAAATAATGCAACGATAGTAAAACAAAAATGCAACAATAGTAAAAAAATAAATGCAATAAAAGTAAAACAAAAAATCAACAAAAGTAAAACAAAATATGTAACGTAATAAAAAATATGTAAAGTAATAAAAAATGCGACAAATGTAAGACATGAAACGCAAAAAAGTTACATATAAAATTCAAAAAAAGTAAAACGAAAAATGCAATTAAAGTAAAACAAAAATGCAACAAAAGTAAAACAAAAAATGCAACAAAAAAAACAAAAAATGCAACAAAAAAAACAAAAAATGCAACAAAACTAACACTAAAAATGTAACAAAAGTAAAACCAAAATGCAACAAAAGTAAAACAAACATGCAACAAAAGTAAAACAAAAATGTAACAAAAGTAAAACAAACATGCAACAGAAATAAAACAAACATGCAACAAAAGTTAAACAAACATGCAACAAAAGTAAAATAAAAATGCAACAAAAGTAAAACAAAAAATGCAACAAAAGTAAAACAAAAATGCAACAAAAGTAAAACAAAAAATGCAACAAAAGTAAAACAAAAATGCAACAAAAGTAAAACAACAAAATCAACAAAGTGATACAAAAATGCAACAAAAGTAAAACAAAAAAATGTAACAAAGGTAAAACAAAAGTAAAACAAATTAAACAAAAGTAAAAGAAAAAAAGCAACAAAAGTGAAACAAAAAATGCAACAAAAGTTAAAAAATGCAACACAAGTAAAATAACAAAATCAGCAAAATTAAAACAAAAAATGCAACAAAGGTAAAACAACCAAATCAAAAAAGTAAAACAAAAAATGGAGTAAATAAAACTAAGTAAAAAAATGCAACCAATGTAAAACAAAAATGAAAAAAAAGTATAAAAAAAATGCAACAAAATTAAAACAAAATATGCAACAAAAGTAAAACAAAAATGCAAGAAAATGAAAAAATTTAAAACAAAAGTAGAACAGAAATGCAAGAAAAGTATAACAACAACACAACAAAAGTAAAATAAAAATGCAACAAAAGTAAAACAAAAATACAACAAAAGTGAAACAAAAATGCTACAAAAGTAAAACAAAAATACAACAAAAGTAAAACAAAAATACAACAAAAGTAAAACAAAAATGCTACAAAAGTAAAAAAAAATGCAACAAAAGTAAAACAAAAATACAACAAAAGTAAAACAAAAATGCTACAAAAGTAAAAAAAAATGCAACAAAAGTAAAACAAAAAATGCAACAAAAGTAAAACAAAAATGCAACAAAAGTAAAACAAAAATACAACAAAAGTAAAACAAAAATACAACAAAAGTAAAACAAAAATACAACAAAAGTAAAACAAAAATGCTACAAAAGTAAAAAAAAATGCAACAAAAGTAAAACAAATATACAACAAAAGTAAAACAAAAATGCAACAAAAGTAAAACAAAAATACAACAAAAGTAAAACAAAAATGCTACAAAAGTAAAAAAAATGCAACAAAAGTAAAACAAAAAATGCAACAAAAGTAAAACAAAAATGCAACAAAAGTAAAACAAAAATACAACAAAAGTAAAACAAAAATACAACAAAAGTAAAACAAAAATGCTACAAAAGTAAAAAAAAATGCAACAAAAGTAAAAAAAAAAATGCAACAAAAGTAAAACGAAAAAATGCAACAAAAGTAAAACAAAAATGCAACAAAAGTAAAACAAAAATGCAACAAAAGTAAAACACAAATACAACAAAAGTAAAACAAAAATACAACAAAAGTAAAACAAAAATACAACAAAAGTAAAACAAAAATACAACAAAAGTAAAACAAAAATACAACAAAAGTAAAACAAAAATGCTACAAAAGTTAAAAAAAATGCAACAAAAGTAAAAAAAAAAATGCAACAAAAGTAAAACAAAAAATGCAACAAAAGTAAAACAAAAATGCAACAAAAGTAAAACAAAAATGCAACAAAAGTAAAACAAAAATGCTACAAAAGTAAAACAAAAATACAACAAAAGTAAAACAAAAATGCTACAAAAGTAAAACAAAAAATGCAACAAAAGTAAAAAAAAATGCAACAAAAGTAAAACAAAAAATGCAACAAAAGTAAAACAAAAAATGCAACAAAAGTAAAACAAAAAATGCAACAAAAGTAAAAAAAATGCAACAAAAGTAAAACAAAAAATGCAACAAAAGTAAAACAAAAAATGCAACAAAAGTAAAACAAAAAATGCAACAAAAGTAAAAAAAAATGCAACAAAAGTAAAACAAAAATACAACAAAAGTAAAACAAAAATACAACAAAAGTAAAACAAAAATGCTACAAAAGTAAAACAAAAAATGCAACAAAAGTAAAACAAAAATGCAACAAAAGTAAAACAAAAATACAACAAAAGTAAAACAAAAATACAACAAAAGTAAAACAAAAATACAACAAAAGTAAAACAAAAATACAACAAAAGTAAAACAAAAATACAACAAAAGTAAAACAAAAATGCTACAAAAGTAAAAAAAAATGCAACAAAAGTAAAAAAAAAAAATGCAACAAAAGTAAAACAAAAAATGCAACAAAAGTAAAACAAAAATGCAACAAAAGTAAAACAAAAATGCAACAAAAGTAAAACAAAAATGCTACAAAAGTAAAACAAAAATACAACAAAAGTAAAACAAAAATGCTACAAAAGTAAAACAAAAAATGCAACAAAAGTAAAACAAAAAATGCAACAAAAATAAAACCAAAACTCTCAACAAAAGTAAAACAAAAATACAAAAAAAGTAAAACAAAAATGCTACAAAAGTAAAACAAAAAATGCAACAAAAGTAAAACAAACATGCAACAAATATAAAATAAAAATGCAACAAATGTAAAGCAAAAATGCAAAAAAGTATAATAATGAATGCAACAAAAGTAAAACAAAAAATTTAACAATGGTAAAACAAATAATGCAATAAAAGTAAAGCAAAAAATCAACAAAAGTAAAACAAAAAATGTAACGAAATTAAAACAAAAAATGCAATTAATGTAAACAGAAAATGCAACAAAAGTAAGAAATAAAATTCAACAAAAGTAAAACGAAAAATGCAACAAAAGTAAATAAAATGCAACAAAAGTAAAACAAAAAATGCAACAAAAGTAAAACAAAAAATGTAACAAAAGTAAAACAAAAAATGTAACAAAAGTAAAACCAAAATGCAACAAAAGTAAAACAAAAAATGCAACAAAAGTAAAACAAACATGCAACCAAAGTAAAACAAAAAATCAACAAAAGTAAAAAAAATGCAACAAAAGTAAAACAAAAAAATCAACAAAAGTAAAAAAAAAATGCAACAAAAGTAAAACAAAAAATGTAACAAAAGTAAAACAAAAAATCAACAAAAGTAAAAAAAATGCAACAAAAGTAAAACAAAAAATGCAACAAAAGTGAAACAAGAAATGCAACAACGTAAAACAAAAATCCACAAAAGTAAAACAAAAATGCAACCAAGAAACTGAAACTGTAAAATTGGAGTTTTACTACTCCTCCCTCCATCCAAATCCAAAAATGTTGTTCCAACATAGGCTGACATTATACCAAATAGTCGAAGAGTCTAAAAATGCACTAACCAGACCGCCACTTGAGAGTGAATGGACTGGAGTCTTGGGGGGACTTATTGCCAATCAAGTTCCAATGAAGACCACTGGTCATTACCACCAGCGAGAAATCAATCGCAGATGACTGTTGCAATAACACAAATTTATTTGTAAAGGTTATCGAAAGGTGAAGAGTACTTGTAATCTGGAGAGACTTGCTGTCACCCATACTCCAGGGAATACCATTGGTTGTTGTCAGTTATGAATCTCTGATGATAAGCTGTATGAGAATTTCTAGTGAGTGAAATAATAATAAAAATAGCAGTGCTGGTATCAACGTGCACCACACCGAATAGCTGAAGGATGAAAAGACCGAGCAGAGGAAGCACTAATTAGACCTCCAATCGATGAATGCAAAGAGAAATTTGACCTTGGTGAGGCTTATTGTCACCCAAATTTCAGTGATGACCAATGGTCAATGCCAATGAGAAGTCAATAGCAAGCAGCTTTTATGAGGATGCAAATTCATTTGCAAAGGTTACCGAAAAAGGTGGCGAGTACTAGAAATCTGGGGAGACTTGTTGTCGCTCAGATTCCTGGGATTTGGTTGTTGTCAGTGGATATTCTCTGATGATGACCTGTGTGAAAACTTCTAGTAAATAACAATAATAACTACTACTACTACTACTACTACTACTACTCGCTAGGAATAAATTATTATTACTTACTAACTAGGAGTAGTCACACAGGCCATCATCAAAGATTTTTCTCTGAGAACAACTTGTGGTGTTCTATGGAGTCTGAAATGACAGCAAATCTCCCCAGTTTTCCAGTACTCTCTACTTCTTTCGATAACCTTTGCAGATAAATTTCGTTATCGCACCAGATGCTTACCATTGATTTCGCATTGGCAGCAATCATTGGTCTTCTCTAGAATTTGAGTGGCAATAAGTGTCCCCAAGTTCTCAGTCTTTTGTGCACTTATCCAGCGGAGGTCTTGATGCTGCTTTCACTTATCAGTTTTTTCATCCTCCTTGACCCTCCTCACTTCTTTGATGTGGCGCCAGTTTATGGTGACACACACACATAAAAAAAAACAGTTGGGTGGCGGAAGGCAGAAGCGCAAGGGGGGAGGTTAACTTACGATCATACAGTTTCAGTTTTCATCATTTCATGCCTCTTTAGATTTTACATCTAATTGTGGCTGTAGCTGATGTGTATTAGTCTCAGTTGTATATTGTCCATCAGCTGTCAGTTCAAGTCTCCATGTTCTCATTGCATTTCTATCAAATTGATAATCTTGCCTGCTATTTTGTATTTCTTTTTACCTTTTACTTACTGCAGGATCCTTTGGTTTATATATAATAGGTCATGTGTTCCTCTTTTTCCTTGTTGACATTCTTTCTGTTCTTCAGGAAGTAGTCCACGATTATGAAGGGAATGATAAATCTGTTCCCTCAGTTGTGTTATTAGTATTTTCCACATTGTAGGTAAACATGTTATAAGCTTGTAGTTGCTGGGATGTTTCCTTTATCTGAGTCTTTTTGCACTAGTGTGTTTCTGCCTTTCTGTGGTTTTCCATTCTGGCACGTCTGCTTCGTAGATACATCTTTCCACGTTCTGAATTAGTCTTTTATATTGGGAATTTTTTGAGCCAGTAAAATTATTATCATTATTATTAGTAGTAGTAGTAATAATGATATTATTATCTATATATTAATAAGATAGTGTGTGTTATTTATTTTGTGTCACGTTTACATCCGAGTAACTGTTGTTTAATTGTTATGGGCTTCCATTTCGTGTAATAAATAATTTTACATAGAATTCTTCATAAGCTTTGCTTTCAGTTTCGATTATAGCTGATGGCACTTAAGTCATCTACTTTTTTATAAATAATTTTATCAAGAATTCTTCATAAGTTTTGGTTTCGGTTTCGATTATAGCTGATGGCACTTAAGTCATCTACTTTTTTATAAATAATTTTATCAAGAATTCTTTCATAAGTTTTGGTTTTGGTTTCGGTTTCGATTATAGCCGAAGGAACTCAAGTTATATATAAATATATGTATATTTTTTTCGTAAGTTTTGGTTTCGGTTTCGATTTAAGCTGATGCACCCAAGTCATACGGATATATATATATATATATATTTTTTTTTTTTTGGAAATCGCAACTTTCAATATATAAAAATAGATAGAACATTAATTATATAATAATATATACGAAATCTGCAAGAATTAAAATATCATATTTAAACAGAATTTATGATCAGGCTACGCCAGGCGTCCCTAATAGCTAAGATAAATACTTTTTCAGTTTTATCAAAAGAACTACAGCAATATCAAAGCGTCTCCATTTAGTCTCCTGTGGAATTATTAATAAATAATAATAATAATGATAATAATAATAATAATAATAATAATAATAATAATAATAATAATAATGTTTATTATTATTATTATTATTATTATTATTATTCACTATGCAGGTCGTCATCAGTTATTGCTCAGTGGCAATAATCCATGGTGTTCCTTGGAGTCTGAGACAAATACATCTTTCGAACTATTCTCTTCATGTCAGAGGTTTTCATTTTCACATTATGTAGGCCATTTTATTAGCTTTTTCAAGTAAACTTCTGATAATTAAAAAATGAACTAAATGAACTACTTGTTTCCTTTCTTTTAGAGAGCTTCGTTAAATTGAGTTCAAACTCCCAACCTCTATGTAGAAGTCCCTCTAACCAACGCTTTTATCTACTTGGCCATGTTCCAAGTAAAACCATCTCAAATAGTAAGGAGGATTTCATAAACCTTCTTTTTACATGAAAGTTGCCACTTATCAAGGCCCCAAAGCCACCTGAGGATGTGTAATAAGTGTTGGGTGGTCAGTACGCCAATACCAAAATGATTGGTAGTAATGGAAATTGGATAGAATTGAATTATTTAAGAGGATGGCTCAAAAAGGACTTGTCTACATTGAATTTGTTTACAAGCATGTTTTACTCAACTGGAAAGCCATCCCACGGTATAGAGTTTCACAGACAAGCATTCTTGGTTGATGGATAATATGACCTTTTTTTTTGTACTCATATTGCAAATTTTATGTTGATTCTATGGACTAAAATCATTTTTGATCAATTATTACTCTAAAAACTTGACAAAGTAAAAATCACCAGAAAGTAAATTTTGCTAAAAAATTCCGGACACTAAACTAATTATAGTTGTATTAAATTTTGTTGTTAGATTGACAGTATAACTTAAGGTTAAAATGGTGCATAGTTAGCACTGCTCAATATCAGGACTAAATTTCCTGTTCCAATTTACGATTGTCAATAGAATGGTTTGTATACATTGTACGTTACATTCTGAAAATTTCTTATATGAAAATCAGCATAATTATTCTACCAACTTAGTCGAATGGGATTTTGGAATTCACGCTCATCTATTCGTCTGTTCCCCAAATTCTCAATAACAACTCATTAATTTTTTTTGAAATTTTGCATCAACTTACAACTACCCAATGGAGGAAATGTAACATTCTCGGATTTTTTATAAAATTTCTAGTTACGTTCCCAAGGTCAAAAGGAGTTAAAATGGCTAAAAATTATACTTTTTAAGACACAGAATCTTTTCCAGCCATTAGATTTGGCTGGAAACTATCCAAAAGCAAGACCATATGTGGAAATGTAATATTTGACCCTAGAAAAATTTTGGTTCTTGAGCCCCAGGGTGATTTAGATGTGAAAAACACACTTTTTTCATGTGCTAATTTTTATTTTTCTCTTAAAATTCATACTTGTGTCTAAATAGGGGTTTTAAATGGTACCGAACTAAAAAAAAAATAAGGCATCGTTTGTCATGAAACGGGGACATTTGGTTGTTTTAGCCCAATGTTTTACATCAGGCCAGGGGTTTAAATGAGCAAAATAGGTAACAGTTTTACGACTGATTTTGGCTAGTACAAGGGAAGTAACTCTTGTAGACTCGATTTTACAAATATTGATTATATATTCGTAGATTGAACTTTAATACATGCGATTAGTTTACAATATAAGGTTAAAAACTAGTAAGCAGACAACTCACTTTTTTAAAGTGCGTTCTACACATGAAGATCCGACCTTTATCTAACTATACCCTCGTGGGGAGGCAAGTAAATAAGAACATGTAAATTCGGATTTGTTTTACAATCCACAGAGATTCGAAAAAGTGGTCAAGAAACGAATATAATAATAACAAATACATGTTACCAAAGAGAAGAGCAGACAAAAGTATATCCGATTGTGAATGGTGGTGGGCATGAAAAGTGCTATCCAATATAAAGTAAAGTAACATCTCCATTTTCAGGCCTTTGTAACAGTGTAAGACCCAAGACTAATAATCATTTTTTCCTATGAGATATAAATTACGTTTAAAGGTGATTTCGCATGGTTTTAGGACTTTGCCGGTGGGACTTAGGGTTAGACAGAGATAAAAGATTAATTACCTGTTCCAAAAAGTATGATGAAGACATGAAGGACCATTTCAATATAAATTTATAGGAAAAACTGATCCTCTACTTTAAATTCTAAAATATTTTTTTCGTGGTGATCAGACATAATCGTCTAAAAAAGCAGAATCTCATTTTTTGAGAGAATAGCATAGGGTCCTCATCTATTTTTAAATACAGATATACTTCATGTTTTTTTTTTAAATTGCCAAACTTCTTAAATGTTTTCCCTTTATATATTTTCTCCTAACTTACAAGATTTTCATTTTGTGCTATTTTCCTTATTCATACACTTGTGCCACTTTTACCTACCTTTCGAGCCCCCACTCTTAAAATTGTTCTAAAATGTATCAATTAATCATGTATTCATTTGTTGTTTGCTATTTATGGATTCTTTTTTTAGAACTCTACAAATATTAGAAAAATTAATATTTGTAAAATTAAACTTTTACAATTATTAATTGTTTCGATATTTGTGGAAAATTTCTTCGGCAAGTTTCAATATTTAGATTTGTTATTGTTGTGATGTTTAATTTGTAAAATTATTAATTTTTTCGATATTTGTGAAAAATTTCTTTGGCAAGATTCAATATTTAGATTTGCTATTGTTGTGATGTTTAATTTGTAAAATATTTAAGTGAATTTTTAATAAACAGTTTGATTTTATTATTTTTCTGGCAAAACAAAACTTACCATTCTACGAGAAACAGAAAACTAGCTGATAAAATTTGGCAAGAATTTTGAGAGCTAACCCCTTCAATATAATACCAAAACTATAGAGAGGGTAAAGACGGGATATTTTGAATATTCATGATATTTTTTGTAGAGTAGAAAATTAAAATCTTGTTTTTCTTTTTTTGGGATTTTTTGTTTTCGATTCAGCGATTTTAGAAAATTTCAGAGAGCAAAGCGATTGTTTGAAAATTTGATTTCGCTACTTACAAGCTTAAAACATTGCGATTAATGCTTTCACTAAAGTTGCTTCATTACCTTTTATTCAAAAACATGGCAAAGGCATCAGTCGAGGAACCATATAGTTTTTGGCTTGTAAAATAGTGGAATCTCCTCATATATTTTGAACCACAAGTGAAAAAAATATGAAATCTTCTACTTTCTGTAATGAGCCATATTATGTTCTATCTGCAATGTTCTATGTGATTATTTAAGTTTCATTTTAGTTGATATTTCGACAACGTCTCGACCACTTTAACATCTGACTTTATTCAGGTGAATATTGTCAAACTAAGCAATTTTCATGTTGAACTGAAAGATTTCGAACTGGAATGTATGTAGCATAATCAGTTCTTTGCCAGGTAGAACTGAGTAGAGAGATCAGTGTTTAGTGCAGGTCAATTAACATGGTGTTAGTCAATACACTTAGTATTAGAAATAGCTTATGTGTAAAGGCACTAATTCACCCTTCATCCATTTTTTCACACCTAACTGTAAAGTATTGATCACTTCTAATTCAAACAGAAAATGCTAATCGAAAAAAAGGAAACAAAATTTATTTCAAGTATAGGATAAATAGATAATGAGAGCCTAAATATGATCCTAGTTAAAAGCAACGCTCTCCTCCCAATACAATAATAATGGAGTTCCGAAACTTTTAATGAATTTGAAATTGTAGTGTCGGCCAAAGAAGCTGCTTAATGCGGTAAAAATAAATTATTACATAAAACTATCATGATTTTGAGTTTTCCATATACGCAAGTCATGTATTTTGTCGAGGTCATATAGTTTTTAATTTAAGTTTAAAGATAAAGACAACGGTTATTTAGGGCGATCGACAATGGATAAATTTAGTAAACTAGAAACTAATAAGCGCATAGATATTTGATTAGTTAGCTTAACTTTGTAATGTGGGGGAGATATGAAGTTAGTATAGTTGCTGCTAGAATTGCAGCTTCAAGTCCTGATAAATAGATGTACTCAACTTTGTGTTTATCTTGTGGTAATTGAAACTTCTTGTTACGGAAATGGAACTCTAGCAATTGTTAAATAATAAACTGTTTAATTGCTATCTTCTCCAACTTTAACAAAACAAATTTTCAAGGAAGATCAAGTGAGTGTCTTCAGCCCTGGCTCTTGAAAATTAGCAATGTAAAAATAATTTTTTGGCAAAACTTCATAAAAAATTATATATAATTTCAGATATATCTCTATGTACATAAAGTTAGGTGTGTGTCTATGTTTATATAGTTGTAGATACATAATTCACTCCTAAACTAATTAACCGAGCATTATGAATTAGTGAGCACAGCTGCTAGGCGTAATGATCGGCTATTTGTAGTTTAATTTAATTTATGAAAAGAGGGGGAAAGAATCAGCGAAAGTTCAGAATTCAATTTTAATTAAATTTTAACAATAGATGAATAAATATTTGCCAAATTTTGATCTCTTTTATATATTTTAAAGGGATTTGGAGAGTACTATATGGGCACAACTCCCCATTTAAAGATTTAAATATTTCAGAATTTACTTTGAAATATTATCCATACTCATTAACTACAAATTAATTTCTATTTTGTTTGAAAACGCTTTAGGCATTTTCTAGAATCAAAATTATATAACAGATTTAAATTAAAATTGGAATAAGGATTCTAGACAAATAGTTTAGTGTATTTATTCATCAAAACTTTAGATTATCTGTTTAGCTTAGTATTATATGTCGATTTTAATCTTTGTATGGGCAATTAAATGTGTTGTAAAACCGTTCTATTCAGGGAATTAATTTATCCGTCATAGGACGGGTATTCCTTTTGTTATTTAAAAAAAATCTATTATTGCTTAATTTTGTTAATGTCAACTTGAATTTCCCTTCTTTTCCTGACTAATCAGCAATGTTCTCCTTTCATGATTTATGTCTTTCATGATTCCCTTTTATTAAATTCTTCGAAATGAAAAGTGCACAAAAGATTTAATAAATTACTCTCAATAGCACAACACGAAGTGACTGATATTTTCTGAGAAAATCGAATTATATTGAGGAAAGGTTTTACTTTCTATATTTCTAATGTCTTGGCTACTATGTTGTTTTGGGCTAGTTAGTAAGAATATTTAACCATTCTAATTCGATCTGTTATTAAATTCGTTTGTGTGAACTTATTGATTATTTTTTTCTATCTCAAACATCAGTCAGGATTTCTGTTATATTAAGAAAATATATATATGTAATATTCTTTCAGATTTTTTCCAAAGATTTTGATTATAAGTAAACTCCAATAACCTCAGTCAAAAATAGATTCCATTTTATATACTGGTATGATGCCCATATTATGCCCACTAAAACACCCGTTAAAATGCTAAAAATAACCAGGAAATTTGAGGACTATTTAACAAAATCTAAGGTATTTGAATTTTCACAAAGTACTTCCATTTGCGCTTTTTATCTTCTTGGCATAAAATCATTAAACCAAATTTGGATCTCTTATGGCTAGTTTATGTATTGCACAACTCATATTGATCGGTTAATTAGTTTAAGAGTGAATCATGGACATACAAATATATAAACTTATGAATAGGCTTAACTTTATAAAGATATATACAAATTCATTGGAAGAAAGAAGTGGGACAAAAAATCGGTTAGTAAGACCTTCACAACGTTTTGTAATGAAGAAACCATCTGCCGTTGTCCAGTTTGTTTAGCACTGAAATGAAACAGGCTGATTTCTCAGAGAAAATGGGTGGAAATGAAATATGAATGAGGTTTATAAGTGAATAGTGTCTTTCCTGGTAAAATCAATTTGCAGAGGTAAAGATGAAAATAAGGGTGAGGATTGGGCATCACTCGATTAGTTAAGAGGCTACCTAAATCCAGGAGGCAGATGGGGTTCGACAAGACTAGGACCAAATATGTCATGCAGGGAAACACATACTCATACTTTACTCCTTTTCATACTTAACACGTGTATTCATCTTTTGCTCAATTCCAATAAATGTTGCTTTGAATGGACAGCATAGGTGTTCTTATCATGGGGGCTTACTAGAGTAGGAGTAAAGAGTAGTATCTGTTCTGAGACTACAAACCATTTTTTCTGTTATCGTTCAATGAAGAAGAAATCCTTCTAGACAGAGGCAATTTTTATTTTTTCTCAATCCACAGTCCATTTAGGGCAACTGGAGTTTCTTCATAGTAAAAAAACAACCTAGTTCTATTGTTGCCCTCGTAGGGAAGCAAGCGAAGAGGTATTAAAATAAATGGTATATCTAATTTACATAACCTCTCTCTCTCTCTGTCTGTCTCTCTCTCTCTCTCTCTCTCTCATATATATATATATATATATATATATATATATATATATATATATATATATATATATATATATAAGGGGACCTTGTCTGTCTGTCTCTCTGTTTGCAGAACAGTCTACCAAACTGTTCTGTCAATGTTTAGCCTACAGGTTTGAACCTTGATATATAGGATATTTGTACCTGTGGAACAAATGCGATTTGATGTTGAGCCGGTAAAATAGCTGCTAAGTTGTCAAAATTGAAAAAATTGAAACTTGGCAGGTGTAAGTTGACTAAGGGTGTTACTTCTACACATGCACAAATATACATTTATACGTTTAACAACATTATTTTAAAGTGTATATATGCGTATTGACTTAGCTTAGACAATAACAAATAATGTTGGAGAACTATTGATGGCACCCAAGTCATATATTTGTCAAACTTTTGAAATCACTGTAGTATATATTGAGTGCACTATGATAATCATAGAAAATTGGCTCTAAAATAATAAATACGAAATTTTCATAAATTAAAATATAATATTTAAGTGTATTTTACGACCAAGCAATGCTGGGCGGTCTGCTAGTACATATATATATATATATATATATATATATATATATATATATATATATATATATATATATATATATATATATATATATATATATAATGGGTTTTAATAGAATAATTGTCTGCTCTTCTGAATTTCTGATTGTATCGTTTTAATTGCAAGCATCAACAACAACTTTGTGTATAAATTTTATTGGAATATAATAAAAAGCAAAAGAAATAATCTCTGTTTAATGCTTCAAAAGAATGGTTGTCATGAATTAGATAATCACCAACTATGAAACAAACCTCAATCTACTTCATAAAAACATCAACAGCTGTCACAAATATGACGTCACGTCAAACTGCTCCATGATAAATCACCAGCTGCTGCACACAGCAATGATCTGAGCACTCTTATTTTTCTGACGATTACAACAAAGCGACCAGTGGAAGCTTTGAGTTGGTTGTGATTATATTTCATTCATTTGCATGGGTAATAGGAAGTATTTGCAAACTATTTGCTTGGGTTTAGCCACATAAATCTTGTGCTAATTGCTAGCTTCTTTCTATTTGCCATAAATGTATTCATAAAATATAACATACTTGCATCTATAGGGCGCATATATTTGCTAGTATAAATGATGTGACTGATAAAATCTTTCATTTAATAGAGTATGGTAAATCTTAAACCAGTTACTGCAACATCAAATCAAAGTGCGTTGAGGAATTTGTTATTTATATAATAGGATTTTATCTAAATGATGAAGCTATTGCAGTTATTACAAAAGTTTTGGTATTTTAACTAAATATGGAATTAGATTATTATCGTTTTGTTGAAAGGAATTTAATTTCACTTCTATGTTGCTCTTAAATACATTTTCAGTTTCTGATTAAATTTCTCTTAATCTTTATATTACATCTCTTCAGTGTGGTTAAATGTGTCACATTAAGATTCGAAACCTGATCGCCAGATCACTTGCATCTGTGATCAGGAATCTTACCACTTTACTACCGAGCTAAATGCGGCAGTAAAAGAAATTATAGTCTGATGTTTAGTTTAGATTCGTTCTAGCAGTTCAATAGAGAACTCTCCTCACTATTAAAGAGTAATACGTTAAGGTGAGTGGAAACCGTTATTTTATCTACTAAAGAACTCATCTGATCGAATATTAATTGTTTCCTTTCTTGTTTTAGTGATCGAATGTTAAAATAAAAACAACGTTAGTTATGAAGTCGATCGTGATAGGTCTCGAATATAACTCTTTCTTATGGATTCTTTTGACGGGTCTGTAATATCTGAGGACTAACCATCAATTTGAAATAAAACAAAACAATTTTGTATTTACCAACACCAGGTAAAGCTTGAATTTAGCCATCTATCATTGTGCACGGCAAAGTATTGAATGTAATTGGTAAATTTGTGTATCTGGATAATATGATGATCTCATGTCAACTTGATGCAGGAATTGGTTTCTGTCTTAAAAAGGAAAGTGAATTATTTGGGAGGTTGAAACATCGGCTATAAAAAAAATAGGAGGATATCACCTAAAGCAAGAATCATGGATAATAATGCTTGCATTTTGTCGACTTTGTTGTATGCATGTGAAACGTACGTGATATGTAAAAGGCACAGACATGTAAGCTAATTTGTGTATATCATTGATGTTATGGTTTTTCAGCAAAATGTTATATTCATTAAGATGTATATAGAATAAACCAGAATTGTATTTCAAAGCATCTTTTTTATGAAGAATTTTTTGAAGGAGGGATACCACATTGCAAAATCTTTAACACAAAATCTCTCTCTTTAACGACCATAGTAAAAAAAAAATATGTGATTCTAAACAATAATTGGGAACTGGAGCAACATAGAGTCGTGACATCAATATTGCTATACGAGAGATGACACATTGAATATGAAAGACTTATGAGAGCAGTGGGGAAAGGAGACACAGAAATGCTGAGTGAAATGATTGTGATTCTTTGTGATTTGGTATGTGGGGACTGTGGTAATGTATGACTGAGCAAAGCAATTCTTACAAGTCATCTCCAAAATCAAACCTGTGAATTATCTCCTTCAAAGTATAGTAACCTATAATCTATATGGTAAAGACCGACAGTTTGTACCAATCCGTTTGACATATCAGTATTTCCTGTTAATTTATTTCTGAAAGTATATATTCCATTAATACTACTTTTGAACGTGAAAATATTTTTACTTGTCTTATATCTTTATAGTAATTTCCCTTGACTACAGCCAAAATAATTATCCAAATCATTTTTCTTTTTTTTCATAAACAAACTTGTCATTGTTTTTCTTTCTGGAAAATTCCAGATAATTTGCAGTCAGACTCAAGTAGCAATCCGTTTAACATATCGATATTTGATTTGAACTAGCCTATTTTATCGTTTCTCACTTCCATGTCATTGGCATGAATATATTTTAGTTTGCGCCAATTCATTGAAGAATATATATATATATATATATATATATATATATATATATATATATATATATATATATATATATATATATATATATATATATATATATATTCCGTGAAAGAAACTCATTTAAGAAAATATATATTCTGTGAACGAAAACTTTTGAAGATAGAAGTTTTTTTTACTTACTCATTAAATATTTTTATACCTTAAAAGGAAGTAATAATGTCATGAGTAAAATCATGTTTATAACAACATGGCCTAATTTTTTAGTATTATTCAAGATATTAAGCAAAAGGAAATGAATACGGATTTTTTTTTTCACGAATTATCGACTAGAAAATCTTTAATATTACAAAATAAATGAATAAGAACGACACTAGTCGAAATTTGGAAAATGCGAAAATTAATTTAATAAACAATGAAAGAAACGTAAAATAAGCCATTTCTTTCTTTTTAAAATTTATTTGAAACAAAGAACAATTCATGTAAAAGAATAAATAAATATGCAACTGGTTGCATATCTGAAGAAAGGTTGTTACAAAAAATGGACTACAATAGCCAACTAAACGAAACGATTCAGTGTTTAGTATTTTTACAATAAGCAATAAATATAAATGAACCTGATCATATGTAAGAAGAAAACTTTCTACAAAAATGAAATGTAATAACCAAATGGACGAAACGGAAGTTAGTGAAAACATTAAAAAAGTTTTTTTTACAAACACAAGAAATGAGAATAAAAGTTTGCAAACAAAACCTTTTACTTATGTTTTGAATATATATTTAATTTTGTTGTTTTGTAAAAGTGTGAAACCAATGAGAATTACTGATGAAAATTATATTAGAAATGAAAAATAAATTAACTTCTTATCAGAGAGGATAATCTGAAAAAAAAACGAAAAAATTAACTGGAAAAACACAAATATGAAAAAACAGAAAATACACTTTTTAAAAGATAATTATATATAAACACGTTGTTAAAATGCTGCTGTTCGCATTTCTGAATTACTAGCAAAAAATGTGAAAAAAAAAACAAAGCAAAATAGTTTAAATATTGAACACAACGATTCTGCAATAACAATTAACATTTTTAAATGTTGGACAATAACAGAAAACTTTGTGACCATGGCCATAAATGACTGAAGTCGGTGTCATATGAACGAAAAGGTAAATATTTTAAGGCAGCAGTTACTAAAGTATGCAATTTCAGATTCCATAGTATTTTTCTATATGAAACAAAATAATATTATTTAGCTGTTATTTATTAGTAACAAATGACAGAATGAAATATTAATGCTTACTTTAATTTATTGTTGATAATATATATGGCGTCCATTTACATTTAAAATTACTGATAACAAAAGTGGCATCTATTTGAAAAACATTACTAGTCGGATCAAGTAAATTCTGAAATGAAATAATTCGAATTATCTTTCAATATTCTGGATGACACGGTGACTAGATCAACAAGAAAAACTAACTCTTAAAAATATAGAAAAACTAACTCTTAAAAATAGAAGAAAACATATGGATGACAAATACTGAAAAACAGTTAAACTACAGACTGAAGCAATCACAAATTTATGTGAACACAAGTTCAATCCATGTTGTTAATTATCTGGAAATTCTGAACTTTCTCATTCTACGTTTCATTACTTCCATATTTTTAATATCAGTTTATTTCTATATTTTTCAACAGGAATTGAACTCATGCCATCTTTCATTTCAAAGTTCATCAAATCAAATTTCTAGAAGATTACGATAACAAAATTATCTTAACAAGCCCAGAATGTCGTAACTAAGAGGTGGAATTATCTCTTCTCTTCCTTATAGTTCTGTTCTCACATAAGAGAGTTTGCTAGTCTTTCTCTATCCTATCATTATTTTTATGGTAAGTGCACAACTGAGCTACAATCTCTGGTTCACCATTGTAAAATCTTCACAAAAAGTACTTACCTACAGCAACTGCAAAGAACTTTCTATTCTTCTTCTTTGTACCAAAAAACCAAACAAATCTTCCATGAGCAAAGCTTTTCCAAGAAATTCTCGTCTGTGTAATACAATAGTAAAGGTCTGCTTCCCTGCTGATTACAACATAGTTATCTTCAAGTCGAATGTCAACAAATATTTGTCAAGCTATTGTCTTAAATAAATCCTTCCTATTCCTATATCATCCATTGTCTCCATCATCAAATTTATAATCTCATTAATGCTTATGTGTGGCCTTATGGTCTTTGAAACGTTGTAACTTAGTATTTAAAAAAAACAGCAATTAAAACGATGGCAAAACATATTTCTCTTCTCTATATTTTCTTCGCTTCTCTTCTCTATATTGATAAATTAGCCACAGAAATCCCCCTCTGGACAAAGGTATTGTAGGTTTGCAACAACAGATGCCACATACAAATTCAATACATGAAGGCTAATAGCCACTATCTTATGAGGGTGTCGAATACCATTTTTGACACATTCAGTCTTGATAATAAAATACTACATGGCATTCTACAAGCAACACCATCACAATCGCAACATCGTTAGAGGAAGGAGTCCCTATTTTTCTCTTTAAATATTTAGTCCTACCACTGCTATCAGTTATCACCGGAGACAAATTCTACACATTCCATAGATTCGGTGATTACACCGACCGTAACTGACTCATACATGCATAGACTTAACATAATCTTTCCAATTTCCGATTCATAAATGATAAAGGCTCTTTCGCCAAAGTCTGTTCTATTCTGATTTGCTTAGCTCTGAGCGTTCTCATATTCCAGAATTCAGTTCTACAATTTATAACTGAACGGTTACTAAACTTAAAATATGGCGTCACTAAAAGACATATTATTTCACCAGGGCTCAAGTTCATTTAATGCATAGATCATTACAGTCGTATGTCTATGTGTGTGTGTGTGCGGTTGTGTGGGTGTAGGTACGATACAAATCACTCTAATAGTGTCTTTGTAGTTATAAACTGCAGTTCCCTATTATTTTATGGGGTCCACAGTGCGTGTAAACGGAGTACTCTTCCCGCCTCTTTATCTCTCTCTTTCTCTCTCTGTTTCTCTCTCCCTCTGCATATTTCCCTTTGTTAATGGTTCTTATTATAGTTCGTGCATGCATGTGTTTGTGTGTGTGTGTTTGGTTGAGCATGCATTTGACAATGCGATAACATTTCTTCTTCTTTTCCTTCTTCTTCTACTTCTTTTTCTTCTTCTTAATCTTCTATTTTTTAATTATCACTTCATTTTTGTTGTTTTCTTCTTCAGATACTCATGGGAAGGGAAGGAGTTTTATAACTAATCTGTACTTTCACCTAACATTTTAATAAATAAATCATGCCATAAGAACTGGATTTAATCCGAAAATCCTATCTAAAAAGAAAATATAGCAGTCCGTCTTCTGCATAAGTCCCCATAACATATGTAAATGCAGAATAGTTAACAAAACCTCCCCCCCCCCCAAATAATAATTATTTCAGCACGATCCAAAGGCATACAAGTGAATGCGATCTTAAATAAAGCCACGGTAAAAATTCAGCATTAAATGTTTTATATTTGTTTGAATAGAATTCACATCAAAACTAATTGACCGATCATTATCAATTTTGGAGCACAGTTGCTAGGCGCAGGAGGGATGTCTAATTATGATCTATAATTACTTTTCCTTAGTATATGAGAAAGCGGTGGAAGCCCTTCTTAAGAATTTACGATATTTACCATATTATCCAATAGCTTCATTTACAAATAAACACTTTTTTTTTGTTTACTTTTATGGCCCCGGGCAACGCCAGGTAGCCCTACTAGTAAATAATATAGATAATAGTTTATTTATGGTGAGAAAATGAAATCAAAACAAGTCAAATATGAGTAATCACTGCTAATTGAATAATGTAAACATTTCTATTGCAGTTTTATTCATTTGAGTTCCAGTGAGAAAACCAGATTTGATCTGATGTCACCAATATTTACTTGATGCAGTTTAGTGGAAGATGGTTAATCGAGTTACAATTTTTAGTTCTATCTGGTAAGACATTTACAGCAAAAACTCGTCTTCTACCACAACACTAAATAAGTTTCTTTCTTCTTCCATGTGACTAATATCAAACAGAATTATCATGAATAGTTTCTTTCCAATAGATTCCCAGCTGTGGTATACGTTGCCACAAGATTGCTTCCTTAAGAGCTACAGCATGATCGTCTTCAAATACAAGGTCAATAAAATCTTGTCATTAACAGTTTTCATAGGATCTGAAATTCTATTCATTTCAATCATTAGTCGCGATCTTATAAATTTTTTACATCATTCAACAGGCATTCTATTCCTCTTATCAATCCTTGGGATACTTTTAGCCTTGATTAGTGATGAATTAACAGTAAATAAGAAATAAATATTGCAAAACAAACATTAATTACAACTTTTAGTGGATTTTGAACAGAGATAAAGTTTAATAGGCACAATAACTTGGAAATAAATGAGACAAGTATAAAAAAAATCTGCATTCATAGCCTCATACAACTTTATGCAAATTTCATGAGTAACGAATGAACTAATTTTTATAAACTCAGAAGAAAAAGAAGAAAAAGAAACGAATAACAGAATAAGAGATATTGACAAAAACATAAATTCATTTCAATTAACATCGGGTATAAAATACAAAAAATGAAAACACGATTAAATTTCTGTTGCATCCTCAATAAAATGAAACACTCGATAAGCTTTAGGTGTGTCAGAAATTTCGTGAAAAATAGTGAATAATTCCACCCCGTCTTTCCAAGCTTAGAACTACTCGAAAAATGTAATTCAGGCCCTAATTTTTTTTCCAATTAAAGGAGCAAGGACCAAGGTTTCATTAAAAAAAAAAAAAAAAAACAAACAACATGTTTTTTTTTAAAAGGTTTTAAACTTTGGACTTTACGGGTAAATTTCTAAAAAACACTACTTTTTTTGTTCTAAATTTGAATATATTATTTATTGATCTTTTATCTTCAATTTGTGATATATAACACTTTGGTGAGTAAATTAATTATTTACTTTTTAATAGACATTTCAAAATGGGGGGCGTGAATTAATTCGACCCCCTGTCTTTCCAAGCTTAGAACTACTCGAAAAATGTAATTCAAGCCCTAATTATTTTAAAATTAAAATAGCAAGGACAAAGGGTTCATTTAAAAAAAACAAAAGAAAAAACAAACAACGTGTTTTTTTTAAAAAAGGTTTTAAACTTTGGACTTTACGGGTAAATTTCTAAAAAAACACTACTTTTTTTGTTTTAAATTTGAATATATTATTTATTGATCTTTTATCTTCAATTTGTGATATATAAAATTTGGTGAGTAAATTAATTATTTACTTTTTAATAGACACTTGAAAATGGGGGGCGTGAATTAAAAAAAAACGTTTGTCTAAAATACTATATCAGTTTATTGGAAAGAGCATAAAATATCACATTGACCCTGAAAATATCGTAAAAATTGAATCAATGGAAAAATTTTGATAGATTTTTAAAGTTTAAAAATTGAAAAATACTGAGCTCGTAAAATTCAATTAATTTCATTACTGTATTTTAAAAAATAAAAAAAAATATTTCTATTACTTTTAAAACAAGTTTAATAGTTTATTTTGGAAGTATAATCCATAAAGAAAATAAAGAACTCACTTTTAAAAGAGAAATTACGAGTTTTTTTTATATTTTATTCGCAGTTTCGTGTTAGGGGTGTCAAAAATTCCTACAAAAATTCTGATACACCTAGATAAGCTTAGTACTTGAGGTATACAGTTTTTATTTGGTAAAAAAAATTATAAAATAAAAAAATAAGCACAAGGCCACCGTAAAAACTGGAAGATGAGGGCGTCTATTATCATCACTATAACTTTTCTTGTCTATGCTAATCCTAGCTAGAGTTTTCATTCACCATAATATCGCAAACGCACCGGCGTCGTCCTACTTAAGATTCCTAAATCAAATCGTTTCTTTTTTATATATATAATAAATAAAAAATATTATGTGTATATATAATATTATGGGTAAAAAAAAATTTATCATAAAATCATTGGATCATTATTTCATTCGTGTGGGGTGGGGGGAAAAAGTCCAAAAAATAAACAAAATTATTATTAGAAGCCTCCCAACCCTCTCTAGATGGTAGACCGCTAACTGTTTTCCGACTTGTTGTCCGGGGGGGGGAATGAAAACAAGAAGGTCGATTTCTAAATGGAGCTGAGTTCTAGATGGGATCAAAGAAATATGTGGTGGGGGAGTTGGTGTATTTGATGTTGCTGCTTGATTGAAAGAAATAACCAACTCGATAGTAAAAAGAAGGAAGAAAGCTTTATTGCAACAGGGAGTACAGAAATAGATAGGCAAGCAATAGTAAGACATTACCTTTGTCCAAATGAATAATATCAGGTATACAGAGTCCTGTATTTGTAAGTCCACATAAGAAAAATCTGATGTAGAATATTTTATACAAAAAAAAAAAAAAAAAAAAAAAAGCAAGACTATAAGACCAACAGAAGTATAAGTAACACACTAATAGAAAAGAAAAATGGCTGACACAGGTTATAATATACAAGGTTTTTATGTGAGTGTCAGGAACAACCATTACGATAGTAGAATGAATGTAGAAAGCTTTATTGTAATAGAGAGTAAGACGAATGGATAGAGAAACCTTAGTCAAACATTGCCAATGTCTAAAGAAAGTCAATCTGGTAACGTGATGGAATTCACTCTAAACTTAGTAAGTATGTAACATAGTAGTGTGATAATAAATCGAGTAACAAGGGGGTGTGACATATTTTATTAATAGATATTAATAAAATCATTTTTACGTAAAACAAATAGAAATGTACTTTCTATTTCAATTTATTCTCAAAATTCTAAAATCATTTTGATGCAATGGTTGAGTGACAAGCAGATTAACTTGAAGGATCGCAGAGCAAATAATAAACAAATTTAAACCAGAAACGTAAAATAAATTAATCATTACACTATCACCTCAAACACTTAACTTTGTGCAAAAGTGTTTTCAACATTGCATGATTTGTGTCGATTAGCTTCTGTTATTTGAATGCCCCATAATAGAAAACAACATTTGTGTAAAAGAAATAAGAAAATAGAGAAGAATTGTTAATTAAATATTGTTCTTCTGGGCAAAATAAATCTTGTCTTGCAAATCTCTTTGTTGTTGCTGAAAGACAATTCAAGGAAAATAGGTGATAAAATTTTTTTTATATTTTTACAATTTTCTTCAATAAATTCATTTTCTGTAAACCAATTTTTGCTTATTCTTCATTCTTTAGAATTATGTTGCCATCAAAAGGTATTTTAAAAAATGGTTATTACCTTAAAATAAACAAATAAATCGACCATTGTCAACAGTGATCTGAAGGTTCCCTATTTTTAGGCTATTACACTGAGATAAAGTAGAGGTAAAAAATTTGAAATATTCAAAGCATATTAAGTATAATTTCAAATATTCGGATCAATTTTCCGAAATAAATAACATTTTCTCGATATCTATACATGTTACGAGAATTAGTTTTATAATCAAAATTGCATTGTAGTAAAATTTCAAATAGATAAGGAATCCTAATCATCAGCGTATTGTAGAATCAAAATGACGTTTAAAACGGTATAAGAGCCCTAAAGTGGCATTTAATTGGCAGAAGAAAAACTATTGTTCGAACTCATAAAATAGACTTGCCAACCTGAACATATTAGAACACTCCAGCCTTAATAACACCGGCATTTTAGTGTGCTTGGCAGTTTTACTTGTTAGTAACTCGTCATACAGTTGAGCATGGACTGGCAAATTCTATACATATTCAAATTTATTTATCAAAAATCAGAACATATTATATGAAGAATATTGATTGACAAGAAATTATTACAAAACATTCCTTTAGTCAAGAGAAAATAGCAGATTAGTTCGAAATTATTCTTTCTTAATAAAACAGATTTGTAGAGAAGTTCATGCGAAATCAACATTGTATCGTCAAAATAAAGACATATATATTTCTATTAGTGAACAAACGAAAAAGAAATGGAAATCAACCCAACTTTTATTGGGAAAAAATGAGAAAAAGGGCAGACAATAGCCATTTATTTTAGTCTTTGTTGTTGATCAACCGAGGATCGAATCCTGATTCCAATATTTAGTGTAATTACTCTAATCGTCATAAATTCTTAGTATCTCAATGTTTTTTGTTAAAGAAATTTATTTTAATTTAAACCATTATTTGGATCTTTTGATGGACCAGTCGAAATTCATTTAAAAAAATCGTAAGTCATATAAAGTGATCTTACTATTCCTTTGACACACATTCGTAAATTTAATGCAGTACATTTTTTCTCTTTACATAGGAGTCACCACTTATCAAGGTCCGGAAGCCACTCGAGGGCCAGGGTTATTGAGGGTACAGTAGCCAATGGGATAATATCCTAGTAATCGTCAGTAGTGGAAATTTGGTGAATTGGATTACTATAATAGTACATTTAGATTTAACCTCTGTAATAGAAGAAAGTATTCACAAAAGTGGCAACGCGCCTATTTGACATGTCGAGTGCGCATATCGCGGAAAGAAAAAGAGGTACGTTTGGTGGTGAAGAGACCCCATATTGATATAGTTTCACATGCTGGGCACTCGATTTTTAGACAAAAAAGAACTTGGTTTGTAGGTGGATTTTTTTTTAATATGAGCTATTCATTTGCATATGAGGAGAATAGCTACTTTTAGAAGGACGAATTGAGAAAGACGGTCAGCGTTTGGCAGCTATGAAACGTATTAGAGCTGGGATTTGTTGATGGGAATTGTGATGTTGGTGAAAAGGAATCAGTTTTCCTTTCGAGATTGCAACTTTATTTCTTTCATCCAGCAAAGTACAAAACACATGCTGGCTTGACCCCCCCCCCCAAAAAAAAACAAGCATTTCTATCTTCATTCTTTATCATACACCATTTTTCTTGGGCAACATTAGTTTCGATCTGGCTTTTATAAAAATTGTCTGTAAAAATCTGGGTATATAGCTTTGAAAACAATAATTACTGATAGTTATTTGAATCTGGGTAAATATTTGTCATTGGATAATTTTTATTCGTTTTTTTTTTTAGAAACTAAAATAGTCTGAGCTTATCTGCCATCAAGTAGGTGTGTATTGCTATTAATCATTTCAATATTCTTCAAATTTTCTTCAAAAACAAGATATAAGGTGTCTCGTGTAATGGCGATGAAGGAATTACACTAAATAATAAAAAAATATAAACATATCAATCACATTTCTTATTTTGCCAAATATTGATAATGTGTAAACATGTTTTTAAAAATTGCTTTCATCTTTTTATGTTTCCATTTGAAAAAGAATTCTTAATAGATGGGTGTTACTTATCTGCAATTCACCCCATTCTTGATTTCCAAAATTTTCATTCTCCCTCTTTCTGTATTTTGTCCATTCGCCTCTAGTTCTCTTTCCCCTTTTCTTAATTATCTTTCTCTCTTCATTACATTACCATCTCTTACATCACTCTTTCCGTGTCTCTCTCCTTTTATACAGATATGCTCACACACACACACGCGTGTGTGTGTGTGTGTGTGTGTGTGTGTGTGTGTGTGTGTGTGTGTGTGTTTATATATATATGTATAATGCTGTTAGGAAAATCCGTTTTTGCGAGTATATTTCCCTCTTTGTGTATATTAATCCTTTTTTGTTTGGAAGCTTTTTGTTTGTTTAAATATATATAAATAACAATTTCGATATATTCTAAGATCAAAGTTTTTTTATTTATCTTAACAGTCAGTTTTTCCAGCATAGAAAAACTTCAATACATTTTACAGACCTGTTCCATTTACATACAACAATCAATAAAAAATAATTTAAATTAATAATTTATATATATATATATATATATATATATATATATACCGGATTAATAATTTATATATATATATATATAAAATATATTTTAGTCATCGACATACAGACCTGTTTCGTTGTTTCACAACTCATCAGTGCCGCTAGACTAACACCTCTCCCAAGCCGAGGATCGAACCTAGAACCGTCGTGATGACAGTCGGCAGTCCTACCCCTTGACTACGGAATCGGTGGCCGAAATTAACCTGTCCGAACGATTATTTAAATAAACATCCGTCCGCTACTCGTAGAGGGCTCAAACGTTTGTTTGTAAACAAATCGCGAGCTTCGCATTATTTCATATATATATATTAATTATTTATTCAAAATTAAAAGAGAGTGGATTGGAAAGTAGAAAGATCTTATAAAGTAGCGCAAATATGATGATAATAATAGCAGAGGCGCTCTAACTTTAATTACCTCAGTAGAAATTCCTAAAATAAAACTAAACAAGTAACTAGTATGTAATTAAATAGTATATCACATAAAAATAAACAAACCAATAAAGATATAGACATAATATCTTTGACGCCATTATATTATGAGAAAAAAAAATGGGTTTGAAATATCTTATGATTAAAATATTCTATAAATACAGTATAGATATGTTGTATAAAGAGAAACCTCTTATACTTAATCAATAAAAATGGGTTGACTTGGTGGAGGCAATTATTTCTAATTGCAGGAGACATAAATGAGTAAATATTTAGCTAGTTATGTCCCTTGGACGGTGAATAATGAATGCAATGATTTTGATACAAATTAAATTGTGAATGTCACCCATATGTGTAACTCTAACTAGCTTATAATAGACAGTATGTATTTATTTGAATACAATTAAATTTTACAATATATAATTTTTTACCCTCTAACCAATAGGCAAATATGCAAGAATTTAAGTTTAAAATGAATAATAAACCATACAGTAGCGTTCCCCATAAAATTAAGATAGCCACCCCTAAATATGAAATACATTTAAAATGCAAGGAATTAGTTTCATACCCACAACCTAAATACATTCATCATAGATATAACTCCAGTTAACATAAAATAGATTATAATTGTTAGTTTAAATGGAATAAAAAAAATTTATATAAAAATCTTTTGTAGATTAAAAGCATTTAGAAATATATAATTTAAACCCACACGAAAATAAAAAATATGACTAGTTTTACACTTAAAACGAAGCTGGCAACCTAAATAAAAAAAGCGATGTGAATTCTTTTATACGCTTTATTTTCAACATTATATAGCTATGCTTACTTTTTCTAAGATAAATTTGTTTTTTTTTCTAATGAGTATAGGTAAGAAAAATTCAATATTAACATAAAAATATTAATTATTTTTCTTAAACCAAACAGCTCTAGAAAATGCACTGAAATATTGATATGTTGAAAGAACTGACTGTTAAAATAAATAAAACCTTGGATTTTTGAATATGGTTATATATATATATATATATATATATATATATATATATATATATATATATATATATATATATATATATATATATATGGAATATGGTTATATATATATATATATATATATATATATATATATATATATATATATATATATATATATATTATACTAGAAAGAACATGATTTATTAGACTATAATAAGGCTCAGATTAGATTGTTTGAATGAGAAAACATAAGTTTAAAAAGTCAGTTGAATGTAAATAAATCAAAATCAAAATCAAAAATGAGTTTTTCTGCTCATTATACTCTCTCTTCTCTTTCGCTCCGGACCCGGACACAGTCTAAATAACATTACTACTCCTGGTGAAATTTCATTTCGTTTATAATGATCTATTTCAATGATTTTCTTCTTTCTTTCTTTAGTACCTCTGACTGTTAGTAAACACTGAAGGGGAGAAAGCGGAGGATCAAACAAGATAGAATAAGAAAGCTTGAGGGTAACGCACAAATCCCTAATAAGAGTTGGATAACTTGGTGATTAAATTGCAAATTACAACTTAATTAAATTAATTATAACAATTAAAATAGATATTTTTAAAACATAACTCAATCCCAATACCAAGACACATTTTTACTATATTTTAATGGTTAATTCAGTGTACTACTCTATCATAGAACAATGTGCCATCTATTAATGCTTAAATTAGATAGTGTAGTATCTGTTCTGTTGTCATGAGGCCATTCTCCAAGGCATTACCTCCTCCTTAGGAGTAGTTTAGTATCTGTTCCTTTGTTATGATATCTTCCCATGCATTACTTTTGAGGAACAGTCTATTATATGTTCGTTCGTCATGATACCATCTTCCCAAGCTAACATAAATATGTAATCGCAGAGAGCATATGCTTCTTAATATCTATAATATAAATATGTTTCTTAATATCTATAATTAAACGTTTCTTTTTAATGGATATTTATGTTCGATATAATATAAATTAATTGTAATTATTTATGCGGATTAAATATAGAAAAGTATAGATCAAGACAGCAATGTGAGAAAAGAGAGGAAGAAACGAGAAAAAACCTAAGAAGAGTTGAAGAAAAATAAACTCGAGGAACGAGGTGGACGAGATGCAGATTAAAGTGAGGGAGAAAGGGAGATAATATAAAGTTATGTTTAGACCATTCTGAAAGCAAGCAATTTAAGCAAGGTGGATTTAAATTCTATTCTTAACTTCAATATTCATAATAGTTTCATAATTGTTATTATAGCTAGACATGTACACACTTCGATGACTTGTTATGAGAATATTATGTTTACATATTTACAGAAAATAATTTTGTCCAGCCCTTAAATTGCATATCAATAAATTTGGAAATGATTAAGCGCATTTTTAAAATACTATTTTTATTTATTTCCCACTCCAAAAGTATATAAGTACAAAAAAGTTTCTCTTTTTTCTCTTCATCTCCATGCATTACATTATTTTTCTAGCAACAAAATTATATTTTCATAGTTGCAATATTATTCAAGTAAAATATTGAATGACTTATTTTTTTAGTTTCAGTTTTGTTTCATAAATTTTTTAAGATGAAGTAATAAAATAAACACTAACATTTTTCCATGCAACCAAATAATTTTAAAAACAAATTATCTATCTCTGTTTGAGACCAATAAGTAATGGAGTAGATATTGATTTTTAGTAAAATGGTTTAGTCTTTAAAAGAAATCTTAAAAACGATTTTCTTATGGGTTGAAAGAACTGCTTATTTGGAGAGTTGCTTTTATTGTCATGCTCATGGGTATTATTATTAATAATACTGTTTGTAGTAATAATGTTAGTATAATTATTAGTAAAATTAATATTATTAGTACCGTGCTTGTTGTTGTTGTTGTTGTTTTTGTTTTTTGGGTTTTTTTCTGATTTTTTTTTTTTATACACTGATCACCACTTATCAAGGCCCGGAAGCCACTCAAGGATAAGGGTTATTGCAAGTACATTACATTAGTGTGGAGATTTGATGAAGTGTTTACTTAAGGGAGCGGTTCATTAGGAATTTGTTAACGTTGGACTTGAAGACATCCAAGTTGTAGTCTGGTGGGAAGCAGGCAGACGGAACAGAGTTCCACAGGCGTGCAGTTCTAAGAAAGAAGCTTTGTTCATGGAATCCGCGTTTTTATTTAGGCACAGATATAGAGTGGGGGAAATTTTTCGCAGTGGATTCAGCTAGACGGGTGTTTTTTGTGAAAGATTGGCGAGGGGGGACCAGGGATTGGAGTTCAGACGAGCACCTGCCATGGAAATAACGATAAAATAAGGATAGGCTCGCAACGTCTCTTCTGTGGGAGAGAGGTTGCAGGGTAGAGAAAAGGGCATCCCCCACTAAGCCACGAAGTCTTTTTTGTACTCTGTCAAGGCAGGATAGGCTGTTTTTAGCAGGTCCTGTCCAGATATGGCAACAGTATTCCATCCTTGGACGTACTTGGCTTTTATATAGATAGAGAATTGCATCAGTAGTGAGATATCTTCTCGAGCGGTAGAAGGATCCCACCATCTTTCCAGCGACCTTGGCAACAGACTTGATGTACGTGTTCCATTTCAGATCAGGAGTAAAGGTCAAACCCAGAAGCTTGTCAAAACACAGGCCTCATCCAGACGAGAGCCATCCATCCCAATTGATGCTAGATGGGGATCAGAGCGTTGATGATGTAAGGATAGGAGTTTGGTTTTGGATGCATTAAAGGTAACCAGCCACGTCTTCCCCCACTGAACCACGCGCTCGAGATCAGAGGAGAGAGAATCAGAGAGAATTTTGTCATTTACAGCCTTTGATGTGTTGTCGTAAATGGACGTGCCATCTGCATAGATGTCAACGAATGATTTAAACATGTGTTTAGGGAGGTTATTGATGTAGATCAGGAAGAGAGTTGGGCCCAGGATTGACCCCTGAGGGACTCCAGCATTTATATTGCAGGCCTCTGATTTTTGTCCATCTACCACTACTCTTATGAGCCTATCGGAGAGAAATGATTTAATGATTGAGAAAACATTTCCAGTTATACCATAGCTGGAAATCTTGTGAAGTAGACCCTTATGCCATACCTTGTCAAAGGCCTTTGATATGTCAAGAGCAATTGCCCTAGAAAGGAAACCTTTGTCAAGAGATTCACTAATCCTGTGGGATATAACCGTCAGCACATCTGTGGTAGATCTTGCAGAGCGGAAACCATATTGTGCGTCACTAAGAAGGTTGTTCCTGCTGAGGTGGTTGACTATTTCTCTATTTTATATGGATTCCAGCAACTTACTCATAACACACAGGAGACTTATTGGTCTGTACTGAGAGGGAGATGACTTATTACCTGAATTCTTAAATACAGGGCAAACTGATGAGGTCTCCCAGGGAGTCGGAAAGCACTTCTCCTTAAGGCAGCGCTTAAATAGTTTCGTAAGTATGGGAGCAAGTTCTGGTTGAAGCTTTTTTAACACTATAATTGGGATGTCATCAGGGCCAGTTGCTTTACTGGAATCTAGATTCTTGATTAGCTTGGCGACCTCATGCATGGATATTTGTATGTTACCTAGCTTGTTCTGTGTTATAGGAGGAAATATGGGGAGTTGATGGCCTTCGTCACATCGGGTAGAATTAGCTGCAAAGTTCTTTGCAAATAGTTTGGCCTTGTCTGACGCTGACGAGATGACCCCTGGTCCATTGATAATGGTTGGGATAGAACGCACACTTATGTTCAGGATCCTATTTGTTATTTGCCAAAACTGGTGGGAACCAAGCCGCTGATCAGCTACCTTGGATTTAATAGACTGGGCATATAGCTCTCTTGCATTTTTTATTACTCTTTTACAGTGGTTGTTGGCAGTCCTGAAAACAATGGTATGAATTGGTCTATGCCTACAATTAACCATTCGGTCAGATCTGATACTATAGAGGACACTTCTTTTTTAAACATGGAGTGCAGAGGTAAATCAGATATGAATGTACGGAAGCTATCCCAGTCAGCCATAGAGTATTGGTATACAGTATGGTGGAGGGGTACGTCTGGGGACCTCGTACATTTCGTTTTTATCTTAACTGATACGACGGAGTGGTCGGAGGATCCTAGAGGAGAATGAACGGAACATGAACATAGCTCAGGGGAAGTTGAGGGAAAAAGGTCTAGGAGGCTTGCATATTGACCGGGTGTATCGGGCACATGGGTGGGTTCGCGAACAATCTGAGTGAGGTCATAAGCAATGGCAAAATCATGACAAAACCTCCCTTCATCATCTGTCTTATTTGAATGGGTCAGCCATTGGACGTTGAAGTCACCACAGATGTGGATGTTAGCCGAGGCATGTGCAGACAGTATGTGGTCTATTTTCTCAGATATGCTCTTAAAGATAGTAACTCCGCTGTTGTGGGACCGATAGAGGGCAAATATAAATGCAGTGGTGTTAGCAAGTCCTGATAACTTGATAAACTAGGCTATAATCTCAACCAGCTTTTTTTTTTTATAGTACCTGGATATGTCGATTTTTATCTTTACCTAGACTCCACTGCGTGATATCTTGGTAAGAATTAAAATATTTCTGAAATTTCGTGTAAAAAACATGCTATCTTATATTTGCATGAGAGAATAGATTACTATGATGAATGTATTCACGTAGTGTTTGTATTCGCAAAACATTATAAATGATGTTTTTAAGTTAAATTAATTCGTTTTTTACAAATGCAAATTTACATATACGTATAGATTTTTAAGCTTATCAAAAATGCTACATAATATTATTATGTTATGTTAATATCTTTAAATTTATAAAACTTGTATCCATTTAAGAACTATTCTTTTAGGCTTATGTGAGATTCAAACTCGGATACTGACATAAAAAAACTACTGCCTTAGCAGTGTGTACTCTGTCTATTCCTTTTTTGTGAACCAATCACACGTTCCTTTTTTTGAACAAACTGCAAAAACAGCATAACTCTTAGGTTATCAAAAATAAACGAGTAAGTTAATTTCTACCAAATATGGTTTGGATGAAGAAATGGTTTGTGAATGTTTTTAAAAATTGCTTTCATCTTTTTATGTTTCCATTTGAAAAGGAACTCCACGGGTGGGATATTTAGGCCAGATTTTTTCCTTTGTACTTTGCAAGGTTAGCTGAATATTAAAACAGATATTAACATGAGTGCAACATACATGAGAAACAAATCATGAATGACTGATTTCATGTTCACAGATGTAATACAACCTCTTACCAAGTCACACATTTCTTACAAAGTTTCTGTGTATTGCCATCATTCACTGCATGTTGATTGATCTCTATACCCTTATTTTTATACATTGTCTATCATTCTCGCGTCAGATTCTCCCCCTTTGTTTATTACCAATCAAAACTAAGTATAAAACAGAGGATTGAAAATAGTTCATTATGAAAAATTAGATTTTTAGTTCGTTCACGATAAGTGAATGTTATGGCTTAGAAATTTTTTTTATGCCAAATTAATGATTGAATATGGTTAAATTTGTACTCATTTTGTCATTTAATACTAATCCCTATTAATTTCTAACTGTGCGTCGAACGGATGCGATAATACTTAGCTCACTGCACCTTATTATAATCAAGATCGATACAAAATTTCAGTCCGATCGGCTTAGTAGTTTCTGAAAAAAAGTGAAACGGACAGACAGACTAAAAGAAATACAATACAGATAGGGAATATCGGAATAATTATTAATACTATTTAACTAATAATAATGGAGAGGAAGATAGAGAGTAAGAGAGAGAGTGGGAGAGAGGGCGGAGATATAGTCAACAGAAAAACACTCATTTTTTAGATTTTATCTTTTTTTTTAATTCAACTGGATTTGCAAACTCACTTTTTCTTGATTCAACAAAGATGCTAAATGAGAGACCCAACGGATTATATTTATTCTAGTACTATATGTTTGTATCTGTGTGCTAACTTTTCTCAACAGTCTTGATGCAACTAAAAAGAACACCTTAAAATTGTCATAAAACCTATAATACTTTTATTAGAAAAAAAACAATGTTAAAAACAAAATGCGTTAAAAATCCTTCTTTAGAATATGAGCTTAGGTAAAGAAAAGTTGCCAAAAGAAATTTTACAAAATGATGTACATCGAAAATAACTAAAAGGTATATTTATAATACACTGACATTTTCTGCCTAGAGATAAACACGAGTTAAATTGAAAACTTATAAAAAGAAAAAAGATGAAAATGAACTTCTAAAATTAGTGATAAAACAGAAGGAAAATGGGCGGTAAATTGAAAAAAAAAGCATTAAGCTTAAAGTCATGAATTTATAAGAAGAATAAAAACTAAAAAAAATAGGTCATAATTTAATGAAAATAAACATAAATTAGAAAAATTAATTTACAAATAAAGCAGACATTTTCAAGAAATTATTGTCAAAAGATGTTTCACCACACATTCGTGTGTATATATATATATATATATATATATATATATATATATATATATATATATATATATTGAGCACTGTGATAAGTGGAATCACCAGCTGTCACCAGTGATAATGCAAAACTCCTTGTTAAAAGCAAATTGGGCACTCTTCGACAGTTTACATTAATAGTAAGATTTCTATTTACTCCCATATGCTGATAGCATAGTAGAAAGAACTCAGACTGTATGCAAAAATTCGATCTCAGCTTGTCTCTCTAGCAACACTGAAGAATTGTGAGGTAGCGAAACAGTCTGTATGGATGATATCTATCTATCTATTTATCTATCTATCTATCTATATATATATATATATATATATATATATATATATATATATATAGTTGTAAAGTGCAAGATGTATTTTTTTGATGACATGCCGTTTTTTTCTTGTTTTTTTTTTTTTGACTCTTGCTCAATAATGAAATAAGTTACAGCAAAAATGAAGAACGGAACAACAATAAACACATTTTTATAGCTTACAATTTATTTACAGTATAATGTTGACATTAGCTTTATACGTATTCGTTAAAGATGTAGTCAACTTACCAGGCCAAGCTGAAGAGAGCAAAAGGTGAAACATCTGCCCACTTCAACCGTAATATCTGCTCTGGCCTTTTTTCTGAGGTGATTTTGCTAATTGTCTATATTGATTGTCTATAGTTTTTAAATTCCTATTGTAATGAAAACAGGACAAAAGATTCTGTCTAGTAATCTTTTATTCAGTTAAGAATTTTACTACTCATCTACTTGACAAGCGAAATGCACAGCTTTTATAGCTTGGATTATCAAAGATGAGATAATCCATATTCACAACATTCTCCCCCACCAAATTTCTCACTGATAGGGAAGAAAGTTCCTTAAATGTTCAGACTCCCTACAAACTCGCAGTAGCCGCCTCAGCAGTCCATGATTCGGGGTCAGAGTACTCAAACAGGAAGGCTCTTCAGTGCAAGCCTGTCTGTGGGCTTTAAAATACCTCGCTCCGAAATGTTTCCTTCTCAGAAGTGCAGGCCTTCTGCATCAGAGTCAGTCTCTAGATGAACCCGTTTTTTTCGGTGCTAGTCCTTCATCTGTCAGAGGTTCAGGTGTTGGCCCATCTGAAGTGTCTGACGAAGCCCCAATGGAGACAGTCATTAGACGATGTGGCAGGAGCAATTTCAGTGCCATCATCCTCTGGTGTGATTCAGGGAAGTTGATCTGTTCTCAGAGGCTGTCCATAGTCCTGGTATGCCTCTGGCGTGTGATAGGTCTCTGAGAGACACTTTAGATTCTTTACCATCTGCACATCATACTAGAGTGTACTGAGAGTTCGCCTCTATGCACCACCAAGAGAGATCGTTCTTGGTGTAACATGCATGTCGTCTCAGAAACACAGTACCAGGTCGAAAGAGCCAAGATGAAAGTGAAACTCCCACTAAACTCTGTCACTGAAAAGGTAAAAACCTTTCGTGTGAGGTGGCATTCATGGTGGTACACAATAAGGATTGAATGGTGTATAATGCAACAGAGAAGAGATTTTCCAAATTATCAATTGAACATCCGTTATTTGATGCAGCCAATTGAATAGTTTTCCAAATAATGCCATTATATCTTTCATATTGGCCGTTACCCTTACGGTTGTAGGGAGTTTTCTAGCTTATAGTTGGTCTTTGTTCCTGTAGAAATTGTCAAAGCTGCTCTGGCATGAAAGAAGCTCCTCGGTCCGAATGTATATAGGCAGGAACTCAAAAGATGGTGAATAGTAAGCAGGCGCATTGTACAATTACAGTAACCAATATGTCTAAGCAAGGGAAGTCAAAAGGAAACTGTAAGTATTCATTGACAACAATTAATATATATATCGGTTCCTTGTTTTGCTTGGTAGTGGTCCTCTAAAATCAAGATTGAGTCTTTCAAACGATTGTGTTGCCTTTATTAAAACGTTAGTTTTGGGTTTATAAAACTGAGGCTTTATTTCAGCACACGTTCAGCAAGAATTTGTAATTTTTTGACCTCCTTCACTGAAAAAGGCATGAACTATTCGAATAATGCCCAGGTGACAGAGATTGTTATGTAGTGTTTGGAGTTTGTCCCCGCTTGGTGCCATACAGCATACTCTTGACAGTGTATCAGCTGTTAAGTTCTCCTTGCCATGTCGGTAGCTGACGTCAAAGGGGAGACAAGATAGTTTAATTCTTCACCTCACTATGTTCTTATTCTTTATTTTGCTTGTAGTCTTAAAGTTGAACATAAAAGCAACTGATTTTGGGTCAGTAATAAGTTCAAAGTGGCGTCCGATCAGGTAGTGTTGCCATTTCCTTAATGCCTCGACTGTGGCGTAGGCTTCCTTTTCAATTGCAGAATCTCGTCGTCGTTCAGCCCACGAGAGGGTCTTTGAAAAAAGGGCTACAGGACGATCAGCTTGTCTCTTGAAGCAGCAATAGCACAGCTTGACATATTCGTTTCAACAACCTGAGGAATATTTTAGTCTATTGTTGTAATTGCTGATTTTGCAATATCCTTCTTCACTCCCCCGAATGCCTCAATGGCTTGATGGGATAGAGGAAACGTCTCTACTTGTGTTAATCGATGTATTCTTTCTAAGAACAATGGAATCCATATAAAGATAACAGAGGACATGATCTCTCGGCAACCTTTGGAGTATCAACAAGCCGTCTCGCCGTAAAAGAGATTGTTGAAGTATTTATCAACATTGCTGTAGCTAACAACATTCCAAAATCAATCACTTTATCAGAAATAATGGAGGAATCTCCAACCATTACAGCAGTAAAAAAGGCAACACAACTAAACAACTGGAGCAATAA
This sequence comes from Euprymna scolopes, assembly GCF_053919585.1. NCBI lineage: Eukaryota > Metazoa > Mollusca > Cephalopoda > Sepiida > Sepiolidae > Euprymna > Euprymna scolopes. Next base: position 75,094,814 of record NC_136499.1, on the reverse strand, counting down.
CTTGACAAAACCTTTAAAAATACGAGAAGAATGAACTGACAACAAAACGAGGCGAAGTCATATGTGGAGGCAGAATTACCATACCCCAAAACCTACAAAAACATGTCCTGAAATTGGCACATGAAACACATATGAGAATAATAAAAACAAAAGCTCTACTGAAAACTAAAGTATAGTGGCCTAATATAGACAGATATAGAGGCTGCCAAAAGCCAATGTACCCTGGCCACAATGTTAAACCTGACAAATGGCCGAAATGAAAATACTCCATATAGATATTTGCAGAATCTCTGAATTGCGATTAAACTCCCTTATTTTGTTTCTGATGTTTTCCTTCAATTCTTGCAGGGTTTAGGGTGTCCAAAAAGTCACCGTAAGAATTGAAGGAAAACATCAGAAACGAAATAAGGGAGATAAATTGCAATCCAAAGATTCTGCAATATGTCATGAATAATGTTTTGGAAAGAGCACAAATATGCGAAGCAGAAAATGGGTAACATTTAAAAGACATTCTTTTTTATAAATGAAGACTGAATTTTGCATTTTTCATGTCCCAATATATATATATATATATATATATATATATATATATATATATATATATATATATATATATATATAGGAAAGGAATAAAATCAGGCAAATTAACGTTTACCATATTTATTGTTCTAAAGGAAGCGAACACAAAATAAAATAAAATGATTCTTTGTATTTTGTATTCTTTGACTTTGAAAAATAAATTTTATGAATGTTAATTTGCATCATTTTAATTCCCCTTATCTACTCATGTTCCATCTCGAATATTGAGCTATTTTTAGCATGCAATTAAACTATAAATATTAATACTGATACTAATATTACATTACCATTACAATATATATTAGATTACCATTTTCGACATATATTCCAAATATATATATATATATATATATATATATGATTTCCCATAAATATTAATTGAGAAAAATCTTTGATAATTCGGACATTTTTATTTGATTGAGAGATGAAAAACATTCAAGTTTTTGTCTGCTTATTGACGATCTTAATCCATGGATTTGACATGAAAAAATTATAATGTCCAGGGACGCACCTGTAATATTAAAGAATAGCATATTTTATATAATTTTTAAGAATTTTATAAATAAAGATTATCAACTATTTTGCTGAGTAATGCCTTTTTTCGAACAAGATAAACAGAAAGACGTAGAATATTTTCTTAAAGATCTCGCTATTGTAAGATCATTCGGCTTCTTCACTGTTAATGCCAAAAAAGTTTTATCTCTATTTAGCCCGGACAAATATTAATGCGACCACTTCCGTGCAAATTCTCTTCTTTCTGTCTGTCTTCGAGCACATTGTCATGGGATAATCGTGTCCCTGCGCGAAGCATCAGCGTCTCTGTTTGCAGAGAAGCAAGACAAAAAGCAAACAAAATGTGTCTCTCGGTAAGTTTTCTTCGCAGTCTTCATTTCCGGCACTGTGTTAGAAGAACAAAGGGTCAGAGTGCCTGCTGCACGTTCCTATACCAACGAGACGGTCTTCATCAATTCAATTCATGATTACAAGCAAACTTCTTGATAGTTTAATTCAAAGTAAACACAAGTCTAACGAGAACATTCTCTGATTTAGCTATTAAAGTTAGATGGTTGTCAGGTGACTATGGAACCTCAAGAGGGACGTTTTACTTGCTCTTATAATAAGGTCTATTATAGAGGTTTTAAACCATTAACAATAAAGACAGTTAAACTAAAATATTCACACTTCTGTAGTCTCACTGTAACTGCATGGGAGTTTTGAATATAGAAGAGCATCAAATTTTTGTTTCACATCCAACAATATGCTAAGACAATTTCATACTTGTACAAACGTTATCACTTCCTGCCCTTTAAAAATAGGGATTGTCTGATCGTCGAAAATGTAAAGCAAACAAGCAATTTTTAAAATTTGATCTTATCTTGTCGTCGAACATGGAAATCCAACTAAATACACTTTGTTGGCCTTAAAACTATGATCAAATTCTACTATCCGTTCTGTCTGAAGACGTTACATTAATACAATGAGGTTTCCGTTCATACTAAACGTCTATAGGATAGAAATATGTGGACGAGAGTTTGGAAGATAGACCCTTATAACTATATACATTTATACTGAAACTACATTAACCAGAGTACTTAGATCAGTATGTTTCAATTTGAACAAAGATGTTACAATAATACTGTGGGATTTGCTTTCGTACCAGACATCCATAGAACAGAAATGTGCCACAAATTCCGCCAGCAGCAACATTCAACAGATGAAGGATACTACTATGGAAATTCCATAGGTCTCATTTGTATGAACAATATTCATGGTAAAAATTGAGAACCGATTTGTGATTGCTTTATCTTGGATAAGCTTTAAAAGGGCATATATGGAATGCATTACACGTTTCTCTATTTATTTCTATTTAATTCAGTATGCACATTTCTAAATTTCAATTATCTGAACTATAGCTATAGAACTTTGTTGATGTTAAGATAGCATCATCGCTAACATAAATGCATGAATATAATTTCGTGAGCTGTTGCTTCTGATAACATTGTGAGTTGTGCTTCTCTACATCTGGGATAAACAATGAAATGCCCAATAAAAAATATCTTCTGAAGAAAAATATATTTTTCTAGGTATGTTTCTGGTAACACATTCAAATCAATGGGTGTTCAAACAATTAAAGATTAAATATTCCATTAAAGTTTTACAATATATTAAAAGATTTAAATACCATTCCTTTGTTTTCTCTACATAGCAAATATTTTTCCATATCTTTTCGCTACAAAAATATATTTTACACCATCTATCCTTCACCCTCTCTAATCTGCAAATCTAACAAGGGAAATAACCCAACATTACTCTTGCAATGACATCTATCCTTCATTTTCTCCTAATTGTCCATTTAACAGGGGGAATAACTCACTAGCAACTTGATAAAAGCCAGTCGATGATCGATGTCTGTATCCGTAAACTTTATGCATACAAATAACCAAAGGAAATTAAGAATCGATTACTTTCCAATTGAAAACTTTTACATTCCATTGAACACAATGACTTTTTATAGCTGACATAATCAAAATATTTAAAATACAATTTCAGCATATATAAATAAATTTATACAACTATTTCTATAAAAATGGCAGCCATTCTCCTAAGATATATATTCAATCAGTTGCTAAAGTTGCTCGGAAAATAGTTGAATCATTCTAATGTTCCAGAAAATATCTAACTCCTGATGCAATCCACTTTTTTATAATGAGATCATTATAAATGTATTTCTACCTAATAAGGTCTTTTCAAATGAGAGGGGCAGTCAGGAATCATCGTCCGACCCATATATATATATATATATATATATATATATATATATATATATATATATATATATATATCTGTAGAAATATATTTTTCTTATTATATATCAATCTTTATATAATAAGCTCAATGTGAATACAGAGCAATATATATAGAATAAATGACAAAAATTTTTATTGCAAAATTCATGATGTTGACAATCTTATAGTTTATTCCTATAAATCAGTTGATTTATACAATTCTTGACAGTATCTGTTTCGTAGTGCAAAATTAATCATTTAATTATTATATCAATTAGTGAATATATTATGCCCTTAACTCACCAAAAGAAATAGCGACAATCAACCCACCAAAAGGAACACAAAATTAAAAATTAATTATTTGAATATGGATGTGTATGCGTTGTGAAAAATTAATAAAGATAAGTAAAGTTTATTTCAGAAGATTTGTTCCAAGGGAGGTAACTCTGCCTGCACTGTATTAAGTTAATTTAATTATGGACTATTTACGATATAAAAGAATTTTCAGATTATTCTAAACTTAACAAAACGTAAGTATAGTTTTTGAATTGTATGATATTAAAAATTATAACTGTATGTATTAATGTGTATGATTGTAATGGCTAATAGATTTGAATTATGCATAGTTTTCATTTCGGATAAATTTATTTAGTTACGAGAATTGATTAAAATGATGAATCGTGTTTTTTTGTGGGGGGGGGTTGTAGCTTAAGTTAGTTTCGTATATATAAACATGTATGATAGTTTATAATTTAACTTTGTGATGCCTCCCCAAGCGTCATCTCACAGTCACAATGTTATTTTCTGTACTCATCGATTACTGCGGCCTTCGATGTTATTATATACACTTTCCGTCACCCTAGATTTGAACAGGATATGCTTTATTGTGAGTCTGGTTCGAGCATTTCTTACTTAAAGAGCGCTTAGAAATAGCCATTAAGTTTGGACACTCAACTTCGCCATGAAATAACCCTCTACAATCTTGATCCTTTCTTGCAATTGTTGCCTGTTCAATTTTACTTTAACGATAAAAGCCTATGTTGATTTTCAATGGATGCATTGTTTTTGAGAAACCTGTATCTCTAGATGTCCTTTTTCATATAAATACTGCTTCTTCTTAGTTTAACAAGCATAATTTTAATCTGTTAATTCTGAATTATAAACAAACATTTGGTCCAGTTCAGTAAAAATTATAAAATTTTGTCATTCATACATAATAGCTCTGCTTCTGTAGATCCTCATGATTTTTAAGATGCCATTAATGTTCTAAGTCTATAATTTATTCAAACAGAACTATTAATTACAAAATATAAACTATATTTTAATATCTCGACTTGATCACACTATCAGGAGGCTTTAATAAGAATGTAGGTTTCGTTTTAGTCTAGTAAATCGTTTATTTCTTATTTGGTACCTTCTTGATTGTCCTTATATTTCATAGTTAAAATGCTTGGCAGAGAAGTTGTGGTGTGTGGAATGTGAGAATGACATTCTCTTATGTATTATTTATTTTGTTTCGAGAAACGACATTCCCTCACTATTTATATAAATAAAATGATGTTCTCTCTGTGTAGATGATTTCAATATTATCTCTGAATTGGCAAGGTTTCAACAAAAATTTCTTGGCATTTAGTCTCTACCATCAAACTGTTTATAAAATATGTATAGGCCTGTTACATTCACCAACATCTTTCACGACTTTCGGTCGCATTTTCCAATATCACTATTAGTTTCTTTATTATTGACTCAAAAGGAGGTTCAGTATTAGCTGGAAACACTCATTTAACAGCTGAGAATTTGGACCAATTATCCATCACATATTGTTTTGGCCGTTTATTTTTCTTTTGACACAAACTAAATGTATTTCATAAATGAGACAAAAATGTTCTCAAGTCCTATTTAAATTATAAGACAAGAGAAAAATTGCCATTTTCCCTTTCATTCATTTCAAATTCTTTAATTACTTAGTTATCTCCATTGATGAATTAAACTTAATACATTGATCTCCAAAGAAAAAAGTGAGTTTAAAATTATTGTCTAGACTCTTTAATCTATTGATAAAGACATGTAATTTCTTTGAAAATCGGTAATAACAAAATTTAAGAAAACCAACAGAACGTCTTTAAATATGAATTGTATAATTTTGTGGAATATTTAGAATTCTAGATTAGTCATACCATCTGCATGAACTATTTCCATCAATTTAACTGTTATATTTCCTTTAATCTTTATTTGGATCAGTTAAGCTGCTGTTTGCTTTTTGTCCTTGAACGAGCACGACCAAATTCAGAAAAGGTCATTACCTTGTTTTAAATTTTAGGAGACTTATTTTCATCAATAATGTATTATTTTTTTATAATATGAAAAATAAATTATTAGTAATTACATCATTAGAAGTGAATATTTTGTTACTATTGTACGCCTTCTGTCAAAAATGAGGGGAAAATGATGTTCACATTAATATTCATATAAAAACAGAGTTACATAATTTAAATTTTTAAATACAAATAATTACTATCGTTTCTGGAAAAAAAAATTCGAATTTTATTTACAGTGGAAAATTACTTTGCAAGGTTGTCTGATTTCTTAATTGTTTTCTCGCTTCCCCTCACCATGATACTAGAAAAAGGCACGCTTTTTACTCGTTAACTTTTGGTGTGATAGGACAGATTCATATTTATTCATATACCAAATAAATACAATTAATAGTTTACATAGAGAAGAGGATTGTAGAAGAATTACAAAAACAATGTTTACAGGTGACATATTCATAAAAAAATTAGAACAGTTCAGATGCATAGTGAATGACATTAATAAAAATCAATACTATTACTAAGTATTGGACTTAATTTAATATCTTGATCATATGATTTTTAATCAGATTTATCTATAAACTATAAAACTTATAGGTAGTATGTAAAGAAGATATTTACATAGTTTACAAATATTTTTTTCTCGGTGGAGCCGTCGGTTACGACCTAGTATGCATAAGATTTAGCTGTTGTCTTTATACTTGTTTTCTTTTGAATTTACATTTGTATTATTTGGCATCTCGACATATATCTCGAGACATGTAATTCTTGCATTACTTCCCCTGTTTTATAGAAGCTGATAGACGATTTTGCATCCCCGACTAAACATCTTCCAACAGATATTATGTGTTACATATAATATGTTATATTATATTATTTATTATTATTTAAAATTTTAATGTGAACAATTTTTACTTTTATTTAATAAATGTGCAATATTTATTTTTTGTAATTGTAAACTTCCTTTTTTATGTAAAACATTCTTAAAAGTAAGTAAATATATTTTTTATATAAAAATATCATTCTTACACGGAACTACTACTACTACTAATGATGATGATTCGTCTAAGAATGTGATAAATTTCTTCAGTTAAAATATCTATTGGAAGATGTTTCGTCGAAGACGCCAAATCAGCTACCACCGTCTAGAAAACAGGGAAAGTAATGCAAGAACTAAATGCCTCAAGATATACGCCGGAATTCCCATCATTTTTATTTTATTATTTTTTGTTTAACATTCATTTTCGTTTCTCTTCATTCTTAGTTAAACATGAAAAGTAAAATAAATTATAGAAAAAAAAATAGTGAACAGAGTTTCTGAAATTGTGAGACTTGATAATTCGTATTATTTGGATTATTTGAATTGCTGTTCTCACATTTAATATTTATTTTAACGTTAGGACCAATGTAATCTCCGGTCGTCTGCGGGTGCTTTGTTGAGCTTTTTGTCGAACTCAAGAATCTGCATGAAATTTCGAACAATAACCTTTATTTAATCCATGGGAGTAGCATGCCCCCGTTCTGTTCGTTATGACCGGGTCCTTAGTAATTTGCAACTGTACTCTGAGTATCGGCTGCATCGAGGATTGAATCTTCAATCTCCAGAAGAGTCTCACTTCCAACTGAATTTTACCAAATATTGTGAAAATAACACTCAAGATGAGAATAATCCAAATAATACGAATTAGTGAATAGTAAAATGCTTTCTTAGTCTTTTTTATCTGATGTTGTTGAAAATCTTTGTGTTAAGATTTCAAATTGAGTCCACTTTTAGCCGATATTTGTGATCCTGGTTTTAGACTCAGCGCTAGAGAACATAAAGGAAACTCGAGAATGAATAATGTGAATTGTGCATGTTTTTCCCTTGAAATCTCTTTCGAGAGAAAACAAGTTTGCAGTTAAAGATTTTCCTCAAATCATTTTCTCCTACCCGCTCCCATCGCATGTTTGCAAACGGAGCCAAAGGCATACATCATTTACATCATGACACTCACAACACAGCCTGTAACTGACACAATATTAGTACGAGAAAGATCATTTGTATTTCCTTCTCATAGGTGGCTATGATGTCTGGCAGCTTTCCACAGGAACTTTGTGTCTCACTGACTTTTACTGCATTCCTAGACACTCTCTACACTTAATCGTAGACATCATTATCAGCAGCAGCATCATCACCATCCGCTTACATCCTGGCACATGTTGGACGGATGTTAGACTTGACTTCAAATCTAACCTCTCTCTGGCCAGGTCTTTATTTATCCTTCTTTCTCTCAAGTTCATTCTTTTCACTTTTTCTCATGTTTAGTAAATTAATCCTGTTACCTCAGTTGTCATATGTCTACTAGCCGAAGGACTCTTCAAAGTGGCCATAACATTGAAGTCTCCTGTTCTGCACACTAACTGTTTAGATTTAACATTCTGCTGGGGTCATCAGATCTAAGCCTGTGTGTAAGTCTCGCATATATCCATTGTATCATTCTCATTATCATGAAATCACTCCAACCACTCCTGAATCTTGCAATTACACAAGCACCTTCTCCATCCTATGCTTCAATGGTATTGTCAAAGTAACAAACTTCTGAACAACCTCCATAGCTTTGTCATATACACCTGAGTTTTCATCTTAATGGAGATGGATGGGATACACACAGAAATATTAATGGGCACAGTTTTAAATTCGGATTTAACTTTTTTTATCTGACCCTTTGATAAAATATACAAAAAAATAATTGTAAATTTCATGTTAAAATCTGATGATTATAATCTTCCAAATTACCTGCCTTTTTGATGTAATGACAAATGTCTTCTTGAATAGCAACCAATGCAACATATTTTTTCTAAATTAAGAAATACAAAAATTCTTTCTCCATTTATCCCACGTATATAACTATCATAACGTGTTGCTGTTCTTTAAAGCAAAAATGCATAATATTATGAAATATCATATATATAATAGAGAGCTAAGACCGAACATAATTTGCATAAAACTATAAGTTAATGTTTGTTATTATTCATTTATCTTTTTATTGTCTTATTTAAATACCCCCCACACACATATATATATACAAGAGTTATACAGATATTAATAGTAATTAATTAATGTGGTTTAATAAAAAAAATGATAAATTACAAAAACATTCTTATAATATTTAAATGAAAGCTATTAGGTCTTTTTTTATTATTAATTACAATAGATTTTTATTGAAGATATATAATGTAAGTTATACATTTTGCAAAAATAGAGGTAGGTTAATAGCTACCGGATAGGAGATTTTATGTGTTTTTCTTTTTCCTTTTTGGCTTATATCAAATAAAAAGTCAAACCAACGTGTCAATACCAAACGTATATTTGCAAACAATAACATCCAGCCTCCAGTAATTTTGGTATTAATTTGGTAACAAGAGAAGACTAGATAAATATAAGTTTTTTTTTTCTTATGCCATGATAAATGTGACAGTTACTGGATCCAACCATCAACCAATTCCTTCACTTTGAGATTCTGGAATAGAATATGGCGACTGATATCGTTTATGTCAAGTTAACGGCAGAAAATTAGGTGAAAATAAAAAACAAAACTGCAATGTGTGAACCACATTTTATTTGTGATAACTCAAGTGAACATATGTTATGTAAGATAACTCCTGATGATGTTAACATTCACAGCTGCCGTCTCAAACCAGATTTCATTTTCTCAATTTCTTGATGCTGGTGGTCTCTGCCAATGAGATGATTATGACTCAGGCGTTTTTGTTCATTTTATTATTTCGATATTTTTTATTTGAAACATTAGCAGTTTATTCAAACTTCAAATATCTATATTATATTTCTATTAGTCTGTCTATCTATCTATCCGTTACAACTTTTTCTATGAAATTTTTAGGGCCGATCTGGCTGAAATTTTGTATGGAAATTTGTAATAAGATGCACCGAACTAAGTATTATGATATTTGTTCGATGCACTGTTAGGTATTAATAGGAATTAGTCACTAGAATACAACATTTACTCTAGACATTTTCTCAATATATATATATATATATATATTGATATTTTTTATTCGAAACATTAGCAGTTTTAATCACATCTTAAATGGCTCCATATTGAAATTAAAATCTATTTTCTTTTTTGTGTGTTTTAAGAAAAAAAATTAATTCGTTTGCATACTCATTTCAGGATGGGTTCATGTTACAATGCGTGCATGCATAGTTATATTGACATATGAGTTCTCATTAAATCACTAAAGTTAAGCGACATTCAGCCTGATCAGTACCAGATGAGTAACCATTTGGGAATACCATATGTTGCATGTGGAAGGACGGTGACATCCCACCGCAAAAGAAAAACTAAAAAAAAAACTGTTAAAATCATCTCACCTGACTGTGATCCACATGCGACTGGGCATTTTATATTTGATATGGACAGTCAGGTTGAGAGTCCGGTCATTTCGGTTGAGAGAAGTCATTTCTACTCTTGGATCATCTTTTGTTGAAAAATCGTAGCAAATTTCACATCAGTTGCAATGTTTATCCATTGATTAATTGAAATAAGAAATGAAAAAAGATTGTTTGAGAAAAGAAATTAAAATAGAGTGAATAGTTGTGGCACAAGAAAAATGGGTTGAAAAATAACTCTGATGCAGTTGAACGTCAACACGGAGAGATTTCATAGGGAACCGTTGATTCTTTTTTTCCTCAAGACACCAATATGTATTAACAAAATGCTTCGCTTTTTTACCTTCAAAAATAAAATTTTGTTGCGTGCAGAAGTGTGAAAAATATTACTTACTTTGCAAATATTTTCAAATTCATACTAGCTTATAAAAATGTTTAATATTTGTTTCAAGCTTACCAGGCAAACTTTGCTCGTAAACAAGTTTATGAGTGCATTTCTTATTTAAATTACATTATTATTTGTCTAAAATTAAATAAAATACTTTGAAAAAAAACATATTTGTTTCAGTGAGCAGTATAATTTGACTCTCCATGGCTAAATATTTATTTTGTTTGTTTTAAGAATCTGTAAATAAATTATGATAAAAACCTTTATATCCAATCTCCAGAAGAATAGCAATAGTGCGATATCTCCCATGAGAATACATTATTTTAAATTTTAATCAAAATCTATGTTATTTAGATTTCGGAATTCTTGATGCATGAGGCAATCAAATTACACCATCATTTTCAATCCAAAGTCAGATCCACAGCATCCATCCAGTTTCTTTCCGTTGCAATCAAATCTTTCTTGATAGTCTGCTTCCAGTTCATTTTTTATCTTCTTTTTTTCGATCAAGTATCCATTGGAGCATTTAAGTGGCAATTCCTTCTGGAGTCAATCTTAGGGCATGTCTTAACTAGCCTAAACGTAACTTGCAGATTATTGACAATACTACATGTTGGCTAGTGTGGCTTGTGACTTCTTAGTTGGTAATTCAATCACTCTATTTGAACCCTAGAATCTTTTTAAGGCACTGAAAGCAAACGCATATAATATTTTGATTTGAAAATATCAAGTTTTACTTCCATATAGCAGTGTTCGCAAGATGTTGCTGTTATAAAATCCTTATTTTGATCTGAAGGTGAATTTTTGTTTCTTCAGATCTTGCAGAGCAGATTAAATGCTGTGGAGAAATACACCTCATAGTCCATATTGCCTTCCTTGTTTATGGAACTGCCTAATAGGTGTACTTCAAATTTATTACATGATTTTTATTATGGAATATGTCCAAAATTTAAAGCTTAAACAGTCTTAAGAAGAAATTGAGTTTCAGGGAATCTTTTTTAGTAGTATGAATCCAATTCAATGCACATCTAAAATATTTTAATTTTCAAATGTCAAGTTTTGTTCATATTATACTCTTAAAGAAACTGAAACTTTGGGAATATTTAATAATATAATATGTTTATTATTAAAATCATACAACAATCGGATGTATCTGAATTTTTATAAAGAGCTTCCATTCTCCTTTTTATCCCTTTTCAAAAAAAACTAAATCAAACTAAATATAATCCTCACAGTTCACCCATACTCCTGCCAACCGTGTATCAAAATTTATTAAGGTTGGTAAATTTATTAGTAAAATGTTTAAATACATACACATACCTTACTTTATATATAGAGAGATGAATTGAACAAAAAAAAAACAATATTATGAGATTATTCTCACATGAGATTTATTACTGAGTTTCAAGCATCACTTTTATTTGATTGGATCTTTAATAAAAAAAAAAGGTTTTCAATCACTTCATATAATCTCAAAACTGCTTCTTTATTTTATATAGTCTTTCTTTACTCTATTATATTTTCCATGGAAGATCCTCGATTGAGCTCCCATCACTTCTTATACCTTGTAAGATATTCACAGCAACAACCCATCTGTCTATTATAGCTGAAAAGAACTTTGCTTTTTCCCTTCGTGTGACTAGCATCAAACGCAATTTCCATGAACATTTTTTTCAAATAATTTTTCTCTTTGGAACACATTATCATGGGACTGCCTACCCATGGATGACATTGTGAACAGCATTAAATTTAATATAAACAAATACTTGTCATAAACCGTCTTCATAAGTAATCAAACTTTGTTTATTCCATTAAACAGTTTTAATTCTCTCCTAACATTAACCTTTAATAAACTGGAAATTTATTAATCTCGTTAACCTTTAATGACTTTTGATGGTTCTTGATATGGTGACTACTTTGTAAAAAATTATATGCCAGGGCCACATTTTTTACTATAAAAAAATAGAGAATAGTTAAGAATCAAGAATTCATAAACCCACAATAACAAAATTTATATCAAGTGCATCAGAATGAAATTCTGTACCCAATCTGGCTAGAAATACAGAGTAGTTAACATTTGAGAATTTGTAAATAAAAGAAAATATCAGGATCCGGTTAGTTTTAAAATATGAAAATTATTTGTCAGATATTTTAAATGTGTTTAAAAGATTTTACAAATCATTTTTACACATTAAATCTACCAGGGATCAGTAAAGAACTTTATTCTAATGCGTTTGATATAAATTATGGTTTGTTGTTTTTTTGTCTTTTATGAGTGTTCAAGTGTACTTTTACTCGATTTCTTTAATTTAGTCTTACAAGTTACTTAAACTCATGAGAGAGTTTGTGATTATAATTTGACATAATTTCTTATAAAGAGTACTTTAGTTCTTAAAATTAGCCAGAATTTTCTTTTTCACTCCAAACAAGGCATGTTGCCACTTGGATGTAAGGGGAGACTCTATTTAGAATTGTCTAACGGGAGACTCTGGGGCAGTGAAGTGTCTATTCACATTACATTTAAACTTCTGTAAGTAAATACAGTCAGAGAAGGAGAAAACAGGAAGAGAATTAAAAATGTCTAACAGTCTGAGAAAAGAAGCTATTAGAGTAGAAATCTTTTTGGCATCTAGCGAGCTCAACAGTGAAGAAGTTGCATTTTTATGCTTGTCTGTTTAATCAGAAGTATGTAGACCGAGAAAGCATGCTTATAACATGAGTCATCATTAAACGAATTTCTAGTAAGGGATGACCTCTTCTCTTTCTCACAGAGGAGAGGGTGTTAGTGTCTCTCTACTCTACGGTAATTTCCATGAAATATGCTCGACTGTACCAGAGAAAAATAGAGCTTTCCTTTCTTCCTAGCATCAGACAGAACTCCCACAAACAGAGCTTCCTCTCAAGGGCTTATCGTCTCTGGAACACACTACCACAGGATTGCTTTCCTGCAGATTACAACATGATAATCTTCGTATCGAATCTCAACATATTCCTGGCATGCACGGCCTATACTTGCTTCATCTCATTAATCTTTCCCAATCCTCTCATAATATCCTTCATCTCTCAGTTGACAATCATTCCAGCTCATTAATCCATATCTTAGAATAGTATTTGGCTCTTGATAAGTTGTGATCTTTTAGTAAAATAAAAATTATTTTCCTTGCTTTGTTGTCTCGTCTAGTGGACATTGTGTTTACCCTTTGGTTATAGTTTCATACATTTTTTGTACTTTTAATTTTTCCTCAATTAAATTGTCTTCTTTAGATGTAGACATGCAAATTAGTCAAGAATTTGGAAGAATGACCTAGGAAAGATCGGAATAATTGTTCCACGATGCCTGAAAGCATATTTATTCCCCTACTTAATGTACTAGTTCTGTTTCTTTTTAAAATAGTCTCAGTTAATTTGCAATTTTTCCTAGAGAAATTTTTGTCTTCTTTATTCCAGCTATCATTTCATTTTGTTTTTAGTCACAAAATGTCACATGAATTTTTATTCACACATTTTTTCTCTTTTACTTTTTCTGTCTTTTTTATCATACTTCTTTATCCCCTTTTATTCTCTCTCTCCCCCTCTCTCTCTTTCTTTCACTGTTTTCCTTCATTTATTTCTGCTGTCTCGATTTCTTTTTCCCTTCTTTGCTAAGATATTCCTCAGTTTTAGGATTGAGTTATGTTAAAAGAAAACTTTTATATGAATTATTCTAATTAGCTGTAATTTTCAATTAACTCATCCAGTTATCCATCTCTAACTCTTACCTTCTCTCACTGTATACTGTCCCTCCACATTTGTTTATATGATAAAGACACATTTTTCTCCAAAAATCTTTTTGTCACACTTCTCTGTTTTTGATGACATATTTATTTTTTTACTTTTTATTCTCTTTCTCTCTCTCTCTTTTCTTCTTTTTTTCTTTTTATTTGCTTTTATTACTCTACTGTTCTATTTTTCATCTTTTTTATTTTTCTACCTTTTTTTCTTTTTCTTTTTTCCTTTTGTCCCTTTTAACTTTTTTCTTTTCTCCTCTCACCTTTCCTTTTATCTTTTCTCATAAAAGTTTCAAATTCCCTGATCATCTCTACTTGATATATATTATTTGTGTTTTAAATTCGAACAAACAAGAAGTTTTCTTCATATTCGTCTACCTCTACCATTTATTATGGCATAATTTACGCTAAAGCTAAATTAATCTAGGTTTGTTTTCCTATGTTATTTTTTTATAAATTTGGATTGCACAAAATACATCATCAAGTATTTCTTAGTTTGCGGTTTGAATTATGTTTAAAAAAAACCTTTGATTTTAATTCATCTAATTATCTGTAACTGAACAAGTCACCCAAGTTTCTATCAACTCGTATCCTCTCTCATTCTATGCTGTTTGACCTGATCTGCACTTATCTTATACAGTGTCTATCACTCTTGCTTCTCACATGCAATCTGTCATCTGGGTCACCATCTTGAATTTAAAATTGTTCATGATTAACAGATTATTGTCCAATAGAGTAAATTCCCTATGCGGACTGAAGACACAATAGATGATGTAAAAATCACCCCTTCTCATGTTCATGATATCATAAAAAACTAGACACCTCCAAGGCATCTGTTCCCTACTATACTAATGCTCAGCTGAGCTAGCCCCCGTACTTTCCACAATAATTTCCTTGCTGAATCTTGCTTCCCTAATAGCTGGAAGATGGCCTCTGTGGTACCAGTGTACAAGAATTCTGATGAAAGAAGTGACCCTCTTAATTAAGGCCCTATTCATCTCATCCCCCTTCTTCACTAAAATCTTTGAGACCTTAATTAATCAAGCACTAGTCCACCACCTTGCAAAAGCAAATCTTCTCTCTGACAAACCGTATGGATTTAGGCAACGTCATTCTACTGCAGATATTTTAACATTCATCTCTGAACGCATATAACATGTACTGGATAAAGTGGGTGAAGCCAGAACTGTAGCCTTTGATATATCCAAGACCTTTGACAAAGTCTGGCATGAAGGGCTGCTAAAAAAAATTAAATCGTATGGTATAACTGGACATTTATTAAATATAATTAGATCCTTCTTAGACAATAGGATCACCCAGGTTGTCATTGATGGACATACATCCAAGTAGCATAACATTAATGCGGGAGTGCCTCAGAGGTTGATTCTTGGACCACTATTATTCCTGGTATTTATAAACGACCTCCTTGATAATATTGTGTCCGAGATGGGTATATTTGCTAATGATACAACATTCTATAACATGCATAAGGGAAGAACGAATGTACATAAATATAAGACAATGGCAGAATCGTTAGAAAATGACCTCCAGATTGTTGGGGAATGGGACTGCAAATGGATGACAATATTTAATGCTAGTAAGACTAGACTGCTCTCTTTTAACAATTACAAGACGCCTCTCAAACCACCGATATCCATGACAAATAACGCCCTACCTGAGAATTCTTTCTTCAAACTCCTCTGCCTTACATTAACGGGTAATATTAACTGGAACAAATACATTGAGGATGTTGCAAAGGCTGCGGCAAAGAAGATGGCTTCCCTCTATTAAGCTAAAAAACTACTCACACTTGAGAGTATTCTGTACCTCTACAAGGTTACCATTTGCCTATGTATGGAGTATTGTTGCCACATCTGAGCTGTTGCATAGCCTCTCCCTCTTGGATAGGGTTAAAAAAAGACTTTGCAATTTAATAAGTCTTATTTTGTCAACTAAACCCGAGCTTCTGTCGCATCGCTACAATGTTGCATATCTGTGCCTGGTTTACAGATATTTTAATGGAATGTGCTCTGATGAACTCGTTGCACTTGTGCTCCCTCGACGTACATATCCCTGACAAATTCGCTTAGCAACAAAATTTTACCCTCTCACCCGTAAATGCCAGAAAGCTTCCTATTCTAATAGTTTCTACCCTCGAACAGCTGGACTTTGGAATTCCCTTCCTGCTACCTGCTTCCCTGACTGTACTGATATGCAGAAGCTTAAATATAATGTAAACCAACATTAATATTTTCTGTGTATTGTCCCAAATAGTAGCCCTTACATATAAGTGGCGATATGCCTTGATAGGAGTGAATGTGAGTAAAAAAAAGAATAGAATAATGACTGAAGTGATAACTATGAATGATCTAAAATATTTTAAATATTTTTATCTATTTTTATCTGTCAGTCCAAGAATGAGAAGGAGTAACTAGGAAGAAAACAAAGAAGTCGAATGTAACCTATCTTGTGAGAAAGGAAAAGCTTGAGTATTTCTACCTGCCTGATGAAGTGGAAGTAATATATAATAAACACTATTGGACAATTAGGAAGCTTTAAGAAATAGGTCAGATGTTGGGGCATATTAACCATCTCGGCAGATCAAGTTATAGGGTTGAGCATAATGTGGGAGCCTCTAAAAAGGAGAAATTTTAATAGATTTAAACGTCTGAAAAATTCATTTTAATTTGTCCCAGAGAAACATGTTCAAGACGACTAGTATGCTAATTAAAGTCTGCAGCTTATATTGAGGTTTTGAGTTCAATCCTGAATAAAGAGAGCAAAATGATTTTAAAAGTTAACTCACAGAATGCCACAAAACTTGGGAAATAGAATCAGAACAGGACTCCAATAAAGGGTTCAAGATCAAATGACAGTTCTCGAATTTGACACAACGCAACTGAAGAAGGCCGGATGACAAAACAGCCGATACTCTGTGAAAACAACAACCAAGAGAGTAATATGATATTAAGACAGATGCTTTTTTTTTTCTTGTAGCTTTAAAGAGCTGCCAATCGTTACTTGTAACGGAAAAGAGCATTGTTAACATTGTTTTCAGCGTGTGAAATACAGAAGGAGAAGAAATAACCTAAAATGTGTTGAGATGTATTCGCCGAATAACATCATGCCACCATTTTTTCTTTTTCTCTTTATGAAGGAATCAACTCTTAAGGCGTCAAGCGCGAAATTCTGTAATCTTAAAATCTGCCTTAAGTGCAAATGCGCACACTTTATCCTTTTGGCTTAAGAGGGGAAAAAGATTAACAATATGAAAACGTCTTCTACTTTTTCAGCTGCATACTATGTATGCTATCGTTATTTTTATAGAAGATACTCGGTTGGGATCTAGTCTTTGAGTCCTCATTTTAAGACATTCACAGCAAGAACTCATAACATAACGAAACAGAAATTCTTTTTTTTTTTTCATATACTTAAATTAAACAGAGTTTTTTTTGCAAGGGATTATCACCTGTCGAACACATTGTTGAACGACCGTTTCTCTGCTAAGGTTGTCTTTAAATCCAATGGCAGCAAGTTTTATTGTGGATCGCCAAAGGTAAACTAACACAGTGAATAGTATTAATTAATATTAGTACTACCATAATATTCTTCATCTTAAATATTACTTATTTTTCAGTCTCGTTGCATTTAACTCTTATCCTCTCAGCTTTGATAAATAGTAACGGCATTGAAAATAAAAATATGTTATTTTAATTACAATCATCTTATGAACGTTTTTTATAAGTCAAATAAATGTTAAATAAAGCAAACAACTGATTTTATTTATTACTTTGATAAAAAGTTAACGTGTGTTTGATATTATAGTATTAAACAATTATAAAAAGTTAATGTGTGTTTCACATTATAGTATTAAACAATTATAAAAAGTTAATGTGCCTTTGACATTATAGTATTAAAAAATAATAAAAAGCTAATGTGTGTTTGACATTATAGTATTAAAAAAGTAATAAAAAGTTAATATGTGTTTGACATTATAGTATTAAAAAATAATAAAAAGTTAATGTGTTTTTGATATTATAGTATTGGTTGCTTGGTTGTTTTTGTTGTACGGCATATCAACCCTTTGTGGTTATTTAATGCCGAATCCGAAGATTTTGAAGAAAATTTTTTTAATAGAATATATTTGTTGTTATCAAGTCGGTTTCTATTTAACCCATAGTTGGAACCATAATAGGTACTATCACTCCGGGTCAGAGTGGACCTGGGAGCAATGGAAATTAAAGGGTGGCTCCACACTCCCCAAAGCCCACAAGCTGGGCCCTCACCACTGGATATAGTTTAAGGTCATATCCAGGACCGATATTATAGTATTAAAAAATAATAAAAAGTTAATGTGTGTTTGACATTATAGTATTAAAAAAAATAAAATAATAATATGTGTTTGACATTATAGTATTAAAAAATAAAAAGTTAATGTGTGTTTGACATTATAGTATTAAAAAATAAAAAGTTAATGTGTGTTTGACATTATAGTATTAAAAAATAATAAAAAAGTTAATATGTGTTTGACATTATAGTATTAAAAAATAATAAAAAGTTAATGTGTGTTTGACATTATAGCATTAAAAAATGATAAAAAGTTTATGTGTGTTTGATATTATAGCATTAAAAAATAACAAAAGGTAAATGTGTGTTAGACATTAAAGCATTAAGAAATAATAAAAAGTTAATATGTGTTTGATATTATAGCATTAAAAAATAATAAAAAGATAATATGTGTTTGATATTATAGTATTAAAAATTAATAACTAGCTAATGTGCGAATGATATTATAGTATAGAAAATAACAAAAAGTTAATGTGTGTTTGACATTATAATATTAAAAAATAATAAAAAGTTTATGTGTGTTTGACATTATAGAATTAAAAAATTATAAAAAGTTAATGTTTGTTGAACATTATAGAATTAAAACATAATAAAAAGTTAATGTGTGTTGAATATTATAGAATTAAAAAATAATAAAAAGTTAATGTGTGTTTGACATTAGAGCATTAAAAAATAATAAAATGTTAATGTGTGTTTGACATTATTGTATTAAAAACGAATAAAAAGTTAATGTGTGTTTGACATTATTGTATTAAAAAATAATAAAATGTTAATGTGTGTTTGACATTATATTATTAAAGAATTATAAAAAGATAATGTGTGTTTGACATTATAGTATTAAAAATAATAAAAAAGTTAATGTGTGTTTGATATTATATGATTAAATTATTATAAACAGTTAATGTGTGTTTGACATTATAGTATTAAAAATAATAAAAAAGTTAATGTGTGTTTGACATTATATTATTAAAGAATTATAAACAGTTAATGTGTGTTTGACATTATAGTATTAAAAATAATAAAAAGGTAATGTGTATTTGATATTATATTATTAAAGAATTATAAACAGTCAATGTGTATTTGACATTATAGTATTAAAAATAATAAAAAGTTAATATGTGTTTGATATTATATTATTAAAGAATTATAAACAGTTAATGTGTGTTTGACATTATAGTATTAAAAATAATAAAAAGGTAATGTGTATTTGACATTATATTATTAACGAATTATAAACAGTCAATGTGTATTTGACATTATAGTATTAAAAATTAATAAACAGTTTATATGTGTTTGACATTATAGTATTAAACAATTATAAAAAGTAAATGTGTGTTGAATATTATAGTATTAAAAAATAATAAAAAGTTAATGTATGTTGAACATTATAGAATTAAAAACTAATAAAAAATTAATGTGTGTTTGACATTAGCGCATTAAAAAATAATAAAAAGTTAATGTGTGTTTGACATTATTGTATTAAAAAAATAATAAAAAGCTAATGCGTGTTTGACATTATAGCATTAAAAATAATAAACAGTCAACGTGTGTTTGAGATTATAGTATTAAAAAATTATAAACTGTCGATGTGTGTTTGATATTATAGCATTAAAAAATAATAAAAAGATAATATGTGTTTGATATTATAGTATTAAAAATTAATAACTAGCTAATGTGCGAATGATATTATAGTATAGAAAATAACAAAAAGTTAATGTGTGTTTGACATTATAATATTAAAAAAAAATAAAAAGTTAATGTGTGTTTGACATTAGAGTTTTTAAAACATCTCTCTATGTTTACTTGCTTCAGTTTATCTATACTAATATGTAGGTCATATCTCTGTCTGTTTAATAAATACTTTTAGACTTCAGAGACTTATGAACTAGAATCTTGATATCAAGAGTAACAAGAAAATCCATTGAAACAAAATGATATAGTAGAAATATTATAAAACAAACAAATGAAATAGTAGAAATATAATAAAACAAATAAATGATAAAGTACAAATATAATAAAACAAACAAATGATATAATACAAATATAATAAAACAAACAAATGATATAGTAGAAATATAATCAAACATAAAATGATATAGTAGAAATATAATAAAACAAACAAATGATATAGTATAAATATAATAAAACAAACAAATGATATAGTAGAAATATCATAAAACAAACAAATGATATAGTAGAAATATAATAAAACAAACAAATGATATAGTAGAAATATAATAAAACACACAAATGATATAGTAGAAATATAATAAAACAAACAAATTATATAGTAGAAATATAATAAAACAAACACATGATATAGTAGAAATAAAATAACACAAAAAAATGATATAATACAAATAAAATAAAACAAACAAATGATATAGTAGAAATATAATAAAACAAACAAATGATATAGTAGAAATATAATAAAACAAACAAAATATATAGTAGAAATATAATAAAACAAACAAATGATATAGTAGAAAACAAATAAAACAAACAAATGATATAATACAAGTATAATCAAACAAACAAATGATATAGTAGAAATATAATAAAACAAACAAATGATATAGTAGAAATATAATAAAAGAAACGAATGAAATAGTAGAAATATAATAAAACAAACAAATGATATAGTAGAAATATAATAAAAGAAACGAATGATATAGTAGAAATATAATAAAAGAAACAAATGATATAGTAGAAATATAATAAAACACACAAATGATATAGTAGAAATATAATAAAAGAAACAAATGATATAGTAGAAATATAATAAAAGAAACGAATGAAATAGTAGAAATATAATAAAACAAACAAATGATATAGTAGAAATATAATAAAACACACAAATGATATAGTAGAAATATAATAAAAGAAACAAATGATATAGTAGAAATATAATAAAAGAAACAAATGATATAGAAGAAATATAATAAAACACACAAATGATATAGTTGAAATATAATAAAACACACAAATGATATAGTAGAAATATAATAAAACAAACAAAATATATAGTAGAAATTTAATAAAACAAACAAATGATATAGTTGAAATATAATAAAACAAACAAATGATATAGTAGAAATATAATAAAACACACAAATGATATGATAGAAATATAATCAAACAAACAAATGATATAATACAAATATAATCAAACAAACAAATGATATAGTAGAAATATAATCAAACAAACAAATGATATAGTAGAAATAAATAAAACAAACAAATGATATGGTACAAATATAATCAAACAAACAAATGATATAGTAGAAATATAATAAAACAAACAAATTATATAGTAAAAATATAATAAAACAAACAAATGATATAATAGAAATATAATAAAACAAACAAATTATATAGTAGAAATATAATAAAAGAAACAAATGATATAATACAAATATAATCAAACAAACAAATGATATAGTAGAAATATAATAAAACAAACAAATGATATAGTAGAAATATAATAAAACAAACAAATGATATAGTAGAAATATAATAAAACAAACAAATGATATGGTACAAATATAATAAAACAAACAAATGATATAGTACAAATATAATAAAAGACACAAATGATATAGTAGAAATATAATAAAAGAAACAAATGATATAATAGAAATGTAATAAAAGACACACATGATATAGTAGAAATATAATAAAACAAACAAATGATATAGTAGAAATATAATAAAACAAACAAATGATATAGTAGAAATATAATAAAACACACAAATGATATAGTAGAAATATAATAAAACAAACAAATGATATAGTAGAAATATAATAAAACAAACAAATGTTATAATAGAAATATAATAAAACAAACAAATGATATAGTAGAAATATAATAAAAGAAACAAATGATATAGTAGAAATATAATAAAACAAACAAATGTTATAATAGAAATATAATAAAACAAACAAATGATATAATAGAAATAAAATAAAACAAACAAATGATATAGTAGAAATATAATAAAACAAACAAATGATATAGTAGAAATATGATAAAACAACCAAATGATATAGTAGAAATATAATAAAACACACAAATGATATAGTAGAAATATAATAAAACAAACAAATGATATAGTAGAAATATAATAAAACAAACAAATGTTATAATAGAAATATAATAAAACAAACAAATGATATAGTAGAAATATAATAAAACAAACAAATGATATAGTACAAATATAATAAAAGACACAAATGATATAGTAGAAATATAATAAAACAAACAAATGATATAGTACAAATATAATAAAACAAACAAATGATATAGTAGAAATATAATAAAACAAACAAATGATATAGTAGAAATATAATAAAACAAACAAATGATATAGTAGAAATATAATAAAAGAAGCAAATGATACAATAGAAATATAATAAAACAAACAAATGATGTAGTAGAAATATAATAAAACAAACAAATGATATAGTAGAAATATAATAAAACAAACAAATATTATAATAGAAATATAATAAAACAAACAAATTATATAGTAGAAATATAATAAAACAAACAAATGATATAATACAAATATAATAAAAGACACAAATGATATAGTAGAAATATAATAAAACAAACAAATGATATAGTAGAAATATAATATAACAAACAAATGATATAGTAGAAATATAATAAAACAAACAAATGATATAGTAGAAATATACTAAAAGAAGCAAATGATATAATAGAAATATAATAAAACAAACAAATGATGTAGTAGAAATATAATAAAACAAACAAATGATATAGTAGAAATATAATAAAACAAACAAATTATATAGTAAAAATATAATAAAACAAACAAATGATATAATAGAAATATAATAAAACAAACACATGATATAGTAGAAATATAATAAAACAAACAAATATTTTAATAGAAATATAATAAAACAAACAAATTATATAGTAGAAATATAATAAAACAAACAAATGATATAATACAAATATAATCAAACAAAAAATGATATAGTAGAAATATAATAAAACAAACACATGATATAGTAGAAATATAATAAAACAAACTAATGATATAGTAGAAATATAATAAAACAAACAAATGATATAGTAGAAATATAATAAAACAAACAAATGATATAGTAGAAATATAATAAAACAAACAAATTATATAGTAGAAATATAATAAAACAAACAAAATATATAGTAGAAATATAATAAAACAAACAAATGATATAGTAGAAATTCAATAAAACGAACAAATGATATAGTAGAAATATAATAAAACAAACAAATGTTATAATAGAAATATAATAAAACAAACAAATATTATAATAGAAATATAATAAAACAAACAAAATATATAGTAGAAATATAATAAAACAAACAAAATATATAGTAGAAATATAATAAAAGAAACAAATGATATAGTAGAAATATAATAAAACAAACACATGATATAGTAGAAATATAATAAAACAAACAAATGTTATAATAGAAATGTAATAAAACAAACAAATTATATAGTAGAAATATAATAAAAGAAACAAATGATATAGTAGAAATATAATAAAACAAACAAATGATATAGTAGAAATATAATAACACAAAAAAATGATATAGTAATATATATAATAAAACAAACAAATGATATAGTAGAAATATAATAAAAGAAACAAATGATATAATAGAAATATAATAAAAGAAACAAATGATATAGTAGAAATATAATAAAACAAACAAATGATATAGTAGAAATATAATAAAACAAACAAATGATATAGTAGAAATATAATAAAAGACACAAATGATATAGTAGAAATATAATAAAAGAAACAAATGATATAATAGAAATATAATAAAAGACACAAATGATATAGTAGAAATATAATAAAACAAACAAATGATATAGTAGAAATATAATAAAACAAACAAATTATATAGTAGAAATATAATAAAACAAACAAATGATATAGTAGAAATATAATAAAAGACACAAATTATATAGTAGAAATATAATAAAACAAACAAATGATATAGTAGAAATATAATAAAAGACACAAATGATATAGTAGAAATATAATAAAACAAACAAATGATATAGTAGAAATATAATAAAACAAACAAATACAAAGCAGCAATACTTAGTAAAATACCCTGGATTCTCCATCCACTGGATGAAAGAAGAACTTAAGCACATGAACCAAAGAACTAGGAAACTAATGCTGATACATAATGTACTGCACCTGAAGAATGATATTGATAGACTAGTAGTAATAAGAAAAGGTTGAAGAGGTTTGGTTGTTTTGGGGCATAACCACCATTTTCAGGTTATTTCATGCTGAATCCAGTAATTTTAGAGGAAGGTTTTATACTTCAAGTTCTTTATATTTTCAAATATTTAATCATATTGTTTCGTTTGCTTATTTCATAGTGGAAAATTATTGGGGTTTTGGGAGGGGGATATTGCAGTAAAGAACTGAGTTTTATAAAGGAAAAGGAAAAACAATAGCATCAATGTTTGGTGCATTTTGTGCCAGGAAGCCAATGTTTTGAACAGCCTAATGATGTAGCACGAGAAAGCGAAAGAGGGCTGGCAAGTATGGAATGTTGCCTGAATTATGTGATAAAAAAATCTAAGAAAATATATATCCGGAACTATAGGAAGGCTGATTACGCTACCAAAATTAGCAAATAAAAGGACAGTGAAACTGCAAACAAAAAGGGTCGAAAATAAAAAAAATGGAAGAGAAGCAGCTACATGGACGGTTTATTAAATTGACCAAAGAAGTGGCAGAAGAAAACATGAGTATAGCTACAAGAAAGGACACCTGAACAGAGAAACAGAATTGCTGTTGACATCCACAAAAAAACATTGTGATGATGCCAAAGGGCTGAAAGGTATATGAAACATGAAGACGGCCATTGTAATAGCAGTAATATAGAAAGAAATAGGAACAAATTGGAAAAAAAACTTGAAAAAAAAAACTAGACGAAATTGGAATCAAGATGATAATTGACATCATACAAATCACTGATGGCGAAGCTGAAATCTTAAAAAAAACTATTCAGTTTGGAAATCAGCTTACAAAACCAGATGACATCGACCAGTCACTAGGTATAGGTATAGAACAACATTGTGTAAACCCAATTGAAAACTAGAAGTGATATTACACAAGGCCAAAGGAACCGAAACTGTCATAGTAGATAAGAGAAACCACATTATTTACTCCGCACCACCACATGTCAAAAATGATGTCATCAGTATCAGTTTGTAGCACAAAAACTACTCATGAAAAGTCAAGGAGGATGAAAAGACAAAGGTGAGAGCACTCTGTAAGCGTTCACTGAAAGGGCACTAAGAGCAAATCCTGAAACGGCTTATTATTCCTTAAATTTCAGAGAAACTCAACTGCTACTATAAGCGACAAATCAATGATAAACATTGTAGCAAGAGTGCAAAGTTATTTGGAATTATCATTGAAAAGTTGAGAAGATTTGCTGTCGTTTAAACACCAGCGGAAGCCATTTCTTTTTACTAGTGACAGCTCACTAATAAAAACTAGTGTGGGGAACTCAAAGTGAATAAGAAATACTACTTCCTTTAGTAAAGCCTGCAGAAATGGATGTAATTTTAAAGAAAATGCTTATAATCTCTCTTCCTGGAATGACGATGGCCAATTGGTGAACAACATGGATGAAAAGCTAGCATGTCATGTTAGAATCTAGTTCGTTCTACAGAAACACTTCCATCAAACATACACTTGCCCTTGTGTCTAACCTGTTTGAATAGAGGCAAATAAAATTATCTTTTTTGTTAACAGAGAGATGATGTTCTTCAGCTTACAAGCACATGAAAAGAATATAAATTTAAAGTGGAAGATGGTAATATAATCAAAATATCTAATCTCGTAAAGTTCCATAAATATATTAGTAACTACACGGTTAGATGCAAACCAGATGTTATACAAGGTTACTTTGCAGATTAATTTAGTAAATAAGTATGAAATCATAAAACTGAGAAATAGGTAAGATTTTTCTTTTTTAGTTTTTTGGGGGAGAAAGAAATTATCAATCTGCAAATATAGAGCATAGGTTCATGAAAGTGGTAAGCCCCAATATGAGAAATGGTAAACAAAAAAAAAAATAAATAAAATAGAACAAGTTCTGGAAATGCTTTTGCAAAATGAAATTATTTGCTTTTATAATTATTGTCTCTTCTTCGTTTTTATTTTTTTTTATCTTTTTATTTTCGATCTTCCTTTTCTTTTATTTATTCTCTTTTTTTTTGCTTCATTTTTTTTTACTGATGTTATTTTTTTTCTAGCTTTCCTTTCCCTTTTTTCTTTATTTGTTATTTGTTCTCTCTTTCTATCTCTCTTCGCTCTCTCTCTCTCTCTCTCTTTCTCTCATTGCTTCCTTTGCTGTTTACCTCTCCTTCAAGACATACGTACACAATTCTGTATGTAAAGAATGTGACGAGTTGGAAGGGAAAATCGATAACCGATACTAGTTAGAAGGAATCGGATCGGAGGACGCTGCGGTGTTGTTAGACACTTGTATGTTTATAGGTTTTAAAAACCTTTCCTCTCTCTCTCTCTCTCTCTCTCTCTCTCTCTCTCTCTCTCTCTCTCTCTCTCTCTATCTATCTATCTATCTATTCATTTATCTCTCTTTTTTTTAGTCTGTAGCAGCAGCGGCAGCAGCACAATATTTATGTTTGTATTTTACAAGAGATATTAAACTGTAGCTTGTATTATAAATGTTGAGATAATGACAGGGCTAAAAGAATATACACTAGCTAAAGTATCCATCTATTATAATCTTTAAAACAATATCCTATTGATTACTTAGTTGGCTTCACCAATACAGAGTTTAACTAATTTTTTCTTGTTTTTTTTTTCTTATCGTGTTCGTTTCTATGTCTCCGTGCACACTAGATGATATATTAAAGAAATGATATCACAAAGAGACGACGTCATCCACGTAAATAGAGTTGCAAGACACGTCAAAAAGAGATAATGTCACAAAAGAATAGCATCTTCCACTTAAATAGACACGTTAGGATCTCGGAAAAATCATTTATGACGTCACGAACAAATGATATCTTAAAAGTATGTCATGATTCATTAAAACAGAGACCATACGGTTTTAGTAATAACTATATATATATATATATATATATATATATATATATATATATATATATACATATATATATGTATATATATATATATATATATATATATATATATATATATATATATATATATATATATTAAAATGTTTCAGAATCTCAGAAAAACATCAGTACCGTTAGTTTTAAATTCGATATAAGAGAACCAGTTATGGTCGAAAAAAACTGAATTCTCTTCAGTTTCTGTTTATACCTGTTCTCAATGGAAATAGCGAATATACGTTGTTTTTTTTTCCAGATCGTAATATATTTATTTATTCAATTTTTTATGTGTCTTACTATTGTTTGTCTCAGCAAATAAATTACACAGCTTTTGTTTAATATTAAATGAAAGATTAGGAATAAAAGTTATATATGTATAACTTTATTATATCATTAGAATAATAAGGAAATGTTAAGAGGAAATTTAAGAAAAAACTTCTTTAGGCAAAAAACTGGCTTAATGACATTTAGAAATGCAATAAGAATGAAGGAATATGATAAAATGGTAAAATTAATTGAAAGTAGGTAAAACACTCCTGATCTGAAATGGGACATGTACACCAAGTCTGTTACCAAGGTCGCTGGAAAGATGGTGGGATCCTTCTACCGCTTCAGAAGATATCTCACTACTGATGCAATTCTCTATCTATATAAAAGCCAAATACGTCCAAGGATGGAATACTGCTGCCATATCTGGGCAAGAGCTGCTAAAAACAGCCTATCCTGCCTTGACAGAGTACAAAATAGACTTCGTGGCTTAGTAAGGGATGCCCCTTTCTCTACCCTACAACCTCTCTCCCACAGAAGAGACGCTGCGAGCCTATCCTTGTTTTATCGTTATTTCCATGGCAGCTGCTCGTCTGAACTCCAATCTCTGGTCCCCCCTCGCCAATCCTTCACGAAAAACACCCGTCTAGCTGAATCCACTGTGAAAAATTTCCCCCACTCTTTATCTGTGCCTAAATCAAAATGTAGATTCCATGAACAAAGCTTATTTCTTAGAACTGCACGCCTGTTGAACTCTGTTCCGTCTGCCTGCTTCCCACCTTACTACAACTTGGATGTCTTTAAGTCCAACGTTAACAAATTCCTAATGAACCGCCCTCTTAAGTAAACACTTCATTAAATCTCCACACTAACGTACTGTACTTGCAATAACCCCTATCCCTGAGTGGCTTCCGGGCCTTAATAAGTGGTGACCACCGTGTAAAAAAACAAAAAAAAACAAAGAAAAAACATATAAGAGTAAATTGGGAGGGTAGTGTGTGTGTATATATATATATATATATATATATATATATATATATATATATATATATATATACACTACCCTTCCGATTTACTCTTATATGTTCTCTTTTTGTTTTTTTAATAATTTTTAATCAATATATATATATATATATATATATATATATATATATATATATTAAATTTATTTATACAAACATTGATGGCTACATATGTGCATACATGTTTCTGTAATCACCCGCGTTGGGGGATTACGTCTTCAGGCCAAGAATTATCTTCGATAACTGATATTTCAAACAAAACCTTTTTCTTATTTCGTTTGCAAAGTTAGAATGTAACATGAGTGGGGGTTATGAGCGGTGAGAGGATAAGTGAGGTCTTTGAAGATAATAAACATCTTTCTTTTTTATATATACCTGCTCTGTTCACTCATTTAGCACTCTTTGGTAGACACATGTTGTTTCATTTGATGTACTTCTAGGAAACTAAACTCTACTGGCTAAATATATATATATATATATATATATATATATATATATATATATATATATATATATAGGTAATATTTAAAAGAATCAGGCCACTATGAAATTTACCTTTACCGATTTTTGCTTAAAGCAAGTAGCAATAAACTAAATATTTCCAATAAAAAGATAAAGTTTGGAAAGGTGGACCTCCTCATATTGGACGGAACCACACTTCAACCCGACAGTTTGAATGATTGTCGACGTCATAGCTCCAATTGGTATGAACAGCACCTATTCAAGCTATGAGAGACTGTATGTATTTTTTTGCATGCTTATTTGCCAGTATTCATTCCAAATAAAGTCATCATTTTGCGATGTAATCCATTAAAACAAAGTTCAAAAAATGGCGTCATAGATCTTTTGTTTATTTGTTTGTCAGTTTTTCCTTTATGACGACATCTATCAGAACAGAGAAAGAGGCAAAGAAATATTTTATGCAGTTATGGAAATTACCATGCAGTGGATAACGTCACAAAAGGATGACATCATCAATCTAAACGCTATTTAGTATAATACTAACACTGTAAATGCTGCTTCCTTATTTGCTTGCTTCTTTTTCTTCAAGCAAATTGAATGACGTCATCGTTTTGTATTGTCATCTATAAACAAAGATGATTCACTAAGCACGTACCTTATAGCAGAGAAAAGTGAGACATCCGAGTGCGGTGTATGGTGCCATAAAATAATATCGTCTATTAAATCAAAGTGAAAGGCAGAGGGATTGTTTATGGCGTCATCTTTTCATGGATGATATCATCTTTTACTGACATGATTCACTGTGCACGATTATTAGTTTTTTTTGTTTTCTTTTTTTACATAGGCATCAAGGCCCAGAGGCCACTCGAGGATAAGGGCTAAAGAGTGTACAGTAGTCAATTGGATAGTAATCGTTAGTAATGGAAATTCGGTAAATTTATTAACTTAAGTGGAACGGCTCATAAAGAACTTGTTTATGTTGGACTCGAAGACGTCAGTACCGTTAATTTACAATCCGATATTGTAGTCAGCTGGAAAGCAAGCAAACGTCTGGATTCATATTTTAGTTTATTAAAGAGTGGTCACTTTCTAGAAAAGAAAGTTTTTTTTTCACTTTTTGCAGTTACTGATCTCCCTTTACTTTGTTAGCTCACGCTTTCTTTCTGGCCTTGTTCTTGGCCGTGCTAAACCAAAGTATGAAAAAGCAACAACAAAAATAACAATAATAGTGGATCTATTTTAAATATTTTTTTATTTCTTTAATTCCTCTATGTCTACATGGACATCTTTAAACAATGTGTAACAGAGCATAAAGTAAATGCAAACTTGCTCCTCCATATTTAATCACGAATGTATGAAAAAGAAAAGGTCTAGCTTACAAACAAATGGCCAGTGTAAGTTTTGCCATTCAGCAATTAAGAGCCCGCGTCACCTAATGTCTTGATGCCAGATTATACTGCATGGCTACTGCACTGACCACCGTTAAACAGTATGCAGATACCTCCATTAAACGATCTGTGGAAAGATGCAGTTTGATAGATCAATAAACATTTCAGAACATGAACCTTCACCCATAACATCAAATGGAAAGATGACAGTTTTCCACGAGAGAGACATACAGATGGATATAAAAAGATGAATGGAAGGCCTTTCCAGTTCGACATGAAGCAAACCTGAAAAAAACTGTCATCATTATTGATGTAGTTGTACCGAATGATTATGGCCGCAATAGATCCGAATGCAAAAAAAGATATTCAACTATCAGGACCTCAAGAATCACTGAAAAACAACATTATATCTACGAGAAATAAGCATTTTACGAGCTGTGGCCTCATAATTAAAAAAAAAACCCTTCAAAAATAACTCCCAATCCCTGGAAAATAAAGCAATAGCGAAATAGCATCTCTGAAAAAAAAAAGCATCTATTTTGAAAAGGGTCTTAGGATATAAATTTAAATCACAAAGAACCCAAGTATTAACTTCATGAAGGAGCCCGTTGATCTCTTCAAACAAATAAGCATTAAGTAAAATATTTTACAAGAAATGAAATAATTGTTTCATAATTTTCTTTTTGTTTCACTCTTACATTATCACAAGCTCTAGCAAGTTCGTACTCTTTTTATAATCTCATCTGGAAACTATTCATGTATTGCAGTATTTATTCATTTTATCTGAGTAGAAAAGATGTGTACAGGAAAAATATACAATCAACAAACAGAAGCAATTTTAGTTAAAGGATGACTCTTAAAAATGCAACCATTGAAATCATTAAATCCGCAATCCTTTTTGCAATCCAACCTTATCTGCTACAAATAAATTTCAATTTACGCGTTTTTTTTTTTCACTAATTTTCGGTCATGAAAGTCTGTTTAATAATAAGCACAGCTAGATATGACATGTAAGTATAAACAATGCACGCATATTAGCATACGTGAATAGACTTTATAGATTTACTAGTTCTACACACCTGGCGTTGTCAGGTAAAACCATATTGTCGGGCAGGGGGTTTAATCATATACTATTTAAGATACACCAAATATCCTGAGTTGTTACAATTTTCCTGAAAGTTGACCATATACTTGGATTTTTGAAAGAATAAAACAGAACCATTTTCATTTATGAAATTCAAACAGGGAAATAAAATCTTATAGCTTAAAGGGAAATAACTCATAGGTTAAATGAAAACTTCCGCTTTTAAATGAAACTGATCTTGATTGTCATAATAATTAAAAATAAATTAAATTAATTTAAAAGTAAAGTAAATGAGTAAACTTTATATAATATTTCTAAATAGAATACTTAAAAAATTCTCTTACTAATTTCCATTAAAAATTTAGAATTAACGGTTAAAACAGATTTTCTTTAATGTAAATAAGATGGTCTCTGGATAACAGTGCTTGCTTAAGATGGGAGCATAATTAAAACTTCAATATATTCTTTTTTGATGAAAAAAAAATAATTTAAGGAGAAGACAATGAAAGTGGTTCTGAATCTTTACATGCGTTTCAATGTGCCGAATTTCTACGTTCCTTCCATAAGAGAGCTAGGAGGGCAGAATCCCTTAAAAACTTCAGATACGTATAGCTAACTTTAATGGAATTAATTACTTATGCATGACACTAATTCAAAGAATTCACTTTCTTCTAAATATATATATGAGAAATTTCTATTTAAAATAAAAAGAAAAGAAAATATTCATAGCATTTCTCAAAATCAGTATCTTCAGACCATTTTACATTTACTGAAAGTAATGAGACTTTGAATAAAGTTGCAGTTGAAATATGTATACATTTATGTAGCCAATAATGTTTGTATCAATAAAATAAATGCATACTATAAGGCATCTTTACCTGCTATTGAGAATTATGACACTAGAGTTCCATTTGATTAACGTCTGCGAAACAACACTCATTCAAGGATATATATTCTATATATATATATATATATATATATATATATATATATATATATATATATATATATATATATATATATAGAGAGAGAGAGAGAGAGAGAGAGAGAGAGAAAGAGATAAACATGCATAAACAAAATATTAACATTTATGTTTGAGTGAAATGTGGAAAGCAAACCTCTTCAAAATAACAGAAATGCCTGTAGGCAAAGATGAAGTAGAACACGATGTAAGAGTCTGTAAATCCACTGAACTTATTCACTCTGCATGCATACAAAGCATACACAACAGCAAGATGACGTATTTTATAGATTTCAATTTTGATATGTACGCCTGAAAATCTGTATTTGAACAGGCCTTATTTACTTGCTATCTAACGAAGGCAAAGTTAGATATAAGGTCGGTTTTTAATGAGAGGACAATTTAGTTTACAACAAAAAAAATGTCGCGAAGGATTGAGAAAAAAATTAAATTGCTTCGTTATAGAAGGATTTCACCGCCACTAATCGAGGACAGAAAAGATGAAATATAGTTTTAGAACATATACTACACTTTGTTCCTCGGCTAAAAGTCACGGAGGCATTTTCCATATTTGGACAGTCATCCTTTGTAGACACAACTTTAAACTAATTCCAATGGTAAGGCCCCAATTCTAGAACTTTGGAGACTCTGAGTGTTATATTTTGGTTGCCATAGTTACTACATCCACTCTTACTGGAAGTAGAATTACCTGTCACGGTTACATCTCTGGATTAATTAGAATCAATGGTTACAAAATATCTATTTACAAAACCTATAACATATCAATTTTCAATAAAAAAAAAAAACGTATGTGAGGTTTGGCATCAAATGATCATACAAGAAGCCAACATTCTATATCAAGCAACTGACAACCAACCAACTCCATTCTCTAATACTCATATAATACTTATCCGATTTTCCTTTTCATGTGTAGGTTAAAAAAGCATGGTCACACTCGACCTCAAACAGCACGATTTACTTCATGGGAACATTAATACATGCACAAAGAGAGAGGGAGAAGGGGGAAGAAAACAGATGCGTGGGTGAAACACGTGATGAAAGAGATCTGTACCAGCAGGTGAAGGAAGAAAAAGTAAACATAGGCTGATCGAAGAAGCAGGAAATTATTTTATGATAATAATAATGCACTCAGGCAACTTCATGTTCATTGATACATTATCATTTTCTGCCCCCCCCTTTTTAAGATGTTATCGCCCAAATGCTAAAGATGTAAAGTAAATGAAGTAAATTTTAAAATTTTTATTAAATGTCAGTTTTGTCGAACATGAAACTCAAACTAAAATACACTTTCTTGACCTTAGCAAAGATTAACGTTTAGCATCTGTTCTGTTCAAAGATGGCATACAATAATAATGTAAAGCTTGCATTCACACAAGACGTTCGTTGAATGGAAAGAAATCACAATTTTCTACAAGGGTTTTTTGAGATAGAACTCCATAACGAGATATATTCGGAAACGACATTAATCAAAGTGCTTAGATATGTTTCATTCTGAACAAACCACGCCAGATTTTCAAAGAATGGAAATATGTCACAAACTCCTAAAAAGGTTTTGAAAATAACCCTATAATCAAATATGGAGACTTCAATACAGAGGAATTTCAAGTAGCTTTGCTAGTTTCGTTATATTCACTAAAAAGTAATGCAAATATATATTAAAGTAGATGAAATGATAAACTAAAATATTTGCTTGCCAAACCATTTACATGTTTGTTGGCAGATGTCTGCATGCATTTATAAAGAAGGAAGTTAAATATGTAACAACTTATTTTAATATCTAATAAATAATTGTAATTTTAATTGCGTTTTATATATTTGCTTATTTCGTGTGTTTGAGTGTAAATCAAAAGGAGAAAGTTGTTTTTCTCTTCCTGTTTTTGATTTGATTCCTTGGAAAATAGACAAACGGAAATTAATGATACACATAATTTAAAGAATAGACTTGAGCTTCATCAAAATGAAACAGCAGAGAAAATTAAGTGCGATTTATTTTTTTTCTTTAGTTTTTTTAAAGGATGTTATTGTTCCTTTGTGTGAATTGGATGCTCAGTTTTCTAAATTTTATTTTTATTCTCTTTTCTGTTTCTTCATCTTTTCTTTTTCCCCGTTTTCTTTTTATTTTCCTTTTCAGTTTCACCTTCTTCTTTGTTCTTCGCTTCTTTCTCTTCCATCATCATCGTTGTTGTCATCGCCGAAGTTATCATCATCATCGTCGTCGTCATGATAATGATGATGATGATGATGATGATGATGATGATCATCATCATCATCATCATCATCATCATCATCATTTCTTTGCCTTTCAAGCATCATCGAATATTTTACTAAATGAAAAATTAAAATTAAATCAAATTAAAATTTGAAGCTAGTATTCAATATATTGATATAGCTATCATATAAATTACTGCCTATTTTTATGCTTATGAAAAAAAATCATCTAATATATTAAGGGATCACCCAAGCAATTTTAAGCAGCAATTTTAAACCTCATAACTTTAGTTTAATACAAATTGTATAAATCAATAACTAACAATTTATGCTATTTTGACTCATTTGGTTCAGGTTAGCTGACACTGTTTTCCACTGTTAGAACGTCTTCTCCCTATACTGTCTAGATTTAATCTTCATCTGAGGTCATCAGATTTAAGCTTGTCTTTAAGACACATTACACAAATATCGTATCTTATATAATTTCTCTCCATGCAACGCATGCCCTCTACCCTTGCTGGCCAGGTTTTCTTCTATACATCACACAGCACGCACATATCAGATAGACTCTTCTCTTAGTCGACAATGGTCATTACTCCATTTACTTGAAATTCCTGTAATAACACTAGCACCTGCTATCTCCTGTGCTCCAATGTTACCATCAAGGTAACAAAATTGCTAAATAATTTCACCATCCGGATATACTTTCTCCACATCTGAGTTCTCATATATGTTTTACACTTCTGCACAGAAACTAGTCATCATTGTCTCAACCTACCTATAACCTTGTGTACCCTATGCTTACGAGTATCATAAAACATCAAGTTGCACTCCTTTTCCACATTATAATTGTTAATTTTTCCTTTGCTCAGAATTAGTATTCCATCCTAAAATGTCTATTTTAATATTCATGTTTTAAGCCATGGCAAGCCAGAAAATTAGGATATTCTTCTCCATGATTCTCATCCATTTTAGTAATTCGTTAATAACAGGCAAGCGAAAAAGAAGATAGAATTAAAGATAATAAAGTTGTTTGTTCTGGAAATCCTTTACGGCAAGACAGCAAGAACGGTTCGTCTTCATCTTTCTCATTTTGTATCTTCTTTGAATTTTATGGTTTTATATTTATTGTTACCGCATAATTATTCATTACGGAATTCAATAATTAATGGCATGAATTTTTCGAAAACGATGAGAAAAAGCTGCATATTTCGAGAATATAGGACTAAAAGAAAATGCCATTATCATCGTTGTAATCATAAAGTATCTTCTGGCAACATCTCCTCTAATGTAAGGCTTTTGTTTGATCTCGACTTCATTGCTTTCCCATATTCGTGGATAAGTAGTTGTACCTGTGTAACGTTTACTTTAATTAGCTTTTTTATGGCATATCAACATTTTGGGGTTATTTTATACTGAAGCATAATATCTATTGCAAATATTCTATTTTTATACGATTAATTGATATATTGGCCAAATATGGAGAGTAGAAACTGAACCTCGGGTTTCCTTTCGCCAGTCTCGTAACTCTGGCTTCCCTTATTTAGGCCTTTAATCCTCACATTTTATGAGCGATGTTTCTGACAAAGGAGGAAGAATTAGTGTTTTCCAGACTGAAATCTATCCACATAATATTTATTGTTAGTTAGTTTTTTTTACTCTTTACATCAAGTTGCTTCTCTGCAGCGATTTTCATAAAAAAACAATAAATTCCTCAAAGTTATAACTGCATCAGCTAACACAATAGATCTGGTAGTATTTGAATTCTAAATAGCTAGGGCCTTAATAGTGTTGTATGCTCACCCTTTTGCCATACACGCATCGACCAATTTGCCATCATAATTACAGAAACATCAAAGTTTACAATTGTTATTTATACTTTGGTAGCTACTTGTTGCTACTACTTCTTGCATGTCCTTTTCTGATCCTCCCAGACTGAGGGAATGCTGGTCCTGTATTTTAATTTTCTTCTGGATATATTTAAACAGACTCGACACGATTCTACTGTGATTCATTATTCGATATGAGGTTCATTCTAAATTACTGACCATTGAAATGAAGACAAAGAGAGGGAGAGATCAAAATCACTAATTGGTTATATTTTGTCAGCTCATGTAATCATATATTTGACACCATACATGTTTCTAAATGGACTTTCCTTGCTTTAATACTTTCTCCTTAAGCAATGTGACGTCATATGCGTTTTCAATACATTCCCACGGCCTAAGTAATATCAAATGAGTTGACCTTAGCTAACCCCTTGTTTGATCCCTAGGCTGTCTTTTTTCCTGTTATTCTTAATTAACTAAATTATATACTAGATGATTACCTGTTCAATATATAACAATGCCTCATATTTAAGAATTCATAATATAAACAAAGTTCTTTTGTGACAATGTTTGTAAATATGTTGATGTTTATTTTATAGCATAGTGTGTAGTGTTTTCTGATCCTTATTGAGACCAATGTTATGTTGTGGACTGAAACTGCTATTTGTCTCTCTGAAGTAGTTGGTAATGTGGCAGTTAAAGTTTCTGTATTTACTTCTCTTTTTGCAGCTGTAGCAAGTAGCAAATAAAACATTTCAACAAAATATTTTCTAAATGACATCATGAGCCTTGGTGTTTCTTTAGAGAAAGCATTGTAACATTACACATAACCTCTCCATTGCCCCCTCCAGGGAGAGAATAAACAAAGACAAAGATTTGAAAATGGTTACCAAACTGAAACATCTCATCTGGTTAAGAGAAAAAAATTTTTTTTTATCACTACTTATCACTTTGGACTTCCTGTTTATGAAGCTACTTCCTGTACACGTTGCTCTACTTCTACTTATTTTCACTTTTGATGGAATTTCCATTTTCTTAGTTAATTTTAAGCTTATTTTGACACTCACAGCTCTATATATTTACACATTGCCCTATATGCTAGTGACAGTTGGCGGTTTCCCTTTACAAGAAAATTAAACTTAAGACGGGGAGTATATCTAGTCATTCACAGACGGACGCATATTTAATCATCCTCTGACAGAATATATATATATGTGTGTGTGTGTGTGTGTGTGTGTGTGTGTGTGTGTGTGTGTGTGTGTGTGTGTGTGTGTGTGTTCTCGATATTGGAAATTTATTTCCGATAGTATCTTATGTTATGCATTCAGTTACTTTTTGTATTAATGCTACTGTTTACACACGTAGTATTACTAAACGGATGATTTATTTAGACCCTGGGGTTGGATATTAACAGAGAATGCCACAAAATATGCATCTCATTTTTCACTTTGTGGTATTCTTAGTTTATATTTATACCTGCAGGCTAAATAAATATTTTAGTAATATTATCCATGCAAGCGATAGCATGAACAAAAGCAAATTAATACATAACATGTACATGTATATGCATACAGACACATACGCCCATATCACGCATACATCATTTTGCATCTCCAGAATAACGATAAACATAAATAAGTATACATCCCCAGAAGATGTTTACAAACGCACACACACACATGTTCAGCATATTCATACATATATAACAATTAGATATCTAAAACAGATATCTTTAATTTCATTTCTTCTAAGCGCGAACACAAGCGTGCATATACAAGATGCAATCGCAGGCCTAAGTAGATTTGTATAAAATTGGTAGAATAATGGATTCAATTTGAGAGAGGGAATTTCTGAGCATGGCAAGACAATTGAATTGCGATAATCCAACACGATTGCTTTATCAGAAAAATAATTCTGTTATCTCCTTAACAATAGTATATGAATCAAAGTCAACAACTTCCCCAAACTTTCCTCGCTTTGTCGCCAGCCTCTCTGACGGCACTCTCCATCACTCCGCAGACGGTGGAATGGAAATGCGGCCTCAACATTAAACCATGTTATGTTTAGAGAAAACACTTATGAAGACATCGATGTTGCCTGTAGATAAAAGTAGGTATTAATATGCACGTTCATTTCTCATTTCAATTCAAATGAAAGAGATTCATCAATACTTACAAATGTTCATGGATCCAGGAAACCATCTTATGTAAATACATATCAACACATACTTATCTCTATATCATATGAATTAAAGGATCATTATATATATATATATATATATATATATATATATATATATATATATATATATATATATATATATATAAGAGAGAGAAAGAAAATTAAAACTGTAAGTTGAACTTTACAATCAAAATTTATTGTTCGACTGAATACTCCAAAAAACAATTTACAAAGTTCTTATTCCGCGGAGTTTCAAAGGATTTCGAACAATAAATTTTGATTGTAAAGTTCAACTTACAGTTTTAATTTTCTTTCTCTTATCATAAGCTCTACGCTCTATTGCTTTTTTAATTCGGTTGGGATTACTTTTTCTATATATAAATGCTGGTATTTATATTAGTTTGAGGTTTACCATTGTGTATATCAGGTAAACACTACATTCCTTTGTTTTCATTGATATATATAAATATATATATATATATATATATGTATGTATATAAATATGTACATATATATATATGTATATATATATGCATATATATGTATATATTTTAAATATAATGGGCGGAAGTCTCTCGAGAGCTCTTTCAGCTATCATCTCATCAGGAGAAAATCGATAGCGTAAAAAAAATAATACTATGTCGAAAGTAAAGAGTTCTGATGGGGAACTATTGAATGTGCCAAAAATTACGGGGACACTAAAATAAAGTTTATTAACATTTAAAAAAAACGATTAAAATA